>NC_089580.1:62586777-62888997 GCF_019320115.1 Miscanthus floridulus | reverse complement strand
CATGCCTAAGGGACATATTAGACTCTCAGATATCACATGTTAGTAACAATAGCCATAAAATGAGATCCTAAATGCAAATGTTAAAGAAGACAACTACATACTAAATGTGTAAATACAAAACACATGAAGACACAGTAGGTCCGCCTCATTGCAACCTCCATTTAATAAACATATGGAAGTAGGAAACTAATAATTGCATGTCTCAATCGAACCTAAAGTAGGAAACTACTAGTTCCAAAGCACAGTTGGAGAGTCTAAAGTAGACGAAATATAGTTTCAAAATTTTAATGCATTTATCAAACATTGAATCTTGGGAATTGCACATTTTGACCAATGTTCATTATCACTACATGGGTATTTTCTATCATTAACACCACAAAACAACATCATAGGATCATAGAAGCTCTCATCATCTGTAAAGTACACCCCTCTTCAAGTCCCATCTCAATGTACTTGGCCATCTCAAACAATCATGAACATTCCTGTCCAACAAATAGTATCCGACCATCCAGTGTCTGCAACTCACTCCATGTGTACTCAACCTTATTGGTACCATCCTTGTCCATCAGCTTGTATACCTTGAACTCGATTGTTGGCAACCAACCAGCAAAGTGAGTACCATATTCGATGGCCATGTGGAGCACACTTCTAGAGTTCACTAGATATTAACCCATCACTGATTGTCTATGCCACTCCCCTCTCTAGAACAAGCATATCGAGTCATATATAGTTTCAAGGTCTCCACCATGGTTGAGGACCAGTGTGCACACATGAATGTGGCCTCCCTAGGTGAGGAAACAGAAGCCTCCATCATGGTACAAGACATCCTCCACTCAAGAGAGAGCTAGAATATGTTATCTGCATCCAAGTTCATAGCAACAAAATACACATACACCAGAAGGCCACCTGGCGCTCGCTAGCAACAAGCTGCTACTACATGACAATGCCAGCACCGATGCAATTCTAGTCATCGGGTGGAGACAAGATGGTGGTGACTGACCATGATGTAGGATAGGGGCCAACATGTCGAGGAGGTGGCGGACCATCCGCTCTAGATGAGAGGCGCAAATGGTGACAAGGGTGTGGCCGTGGATCTAGTTGTCGACGAGGAAGGAATGGGCATTGTTATATGATCCGAAGTAGTGTACATCATGTGTGGTCATGAGCTTATGGTTGATCATGCAGGCAAACAATACTAGTGCAGTAGAAGACGGCAGCATGCATGTGTCAAGTCCACAGACATGAGGGTAGCCATGGTAACTAGTGTGGCAATGGGGATCTAGCAGCAGCTGAGCGAGCACTGCCCACAACTTTTTGCATGTACACATAGTGTCATCATAGTCCGCACATAGGGAAGGTGATGAGAGGATCTCACGGAAATGTTATCCTGGACATCCTCTATCGATCCACGAGGGGTGGGGCAGGAGGTAGAAGCGGAAGGCATCATGAAAGGTCCATGTTTGGTTTGGTAATTGAGTGACAACCTAGGTGGACTAATATGTGTTTATGTGAGATACACAGGTGATTAGTCCATATGTACACTTGTGTGAGCAACACATGCCATAGAGGTGGAAATGACTTGGAAATGATGCAAGGCTCACACATGTGATGAAGGAGCTCATTGCATATAAGATATGACATTGAGTCATGTGACTAAGGTGGAGAAGATTAAGACAAGACTTGGCTTGATGGATCGGTTGCAAGTGTGAAGGGCAAGTTGAGTGATGACTTGGTGCCAATGGACCAAAGCAACGATGAAGAGCAAGTGAAATCAAGATTGATGAACCAATACGGTCACGTGATGATATGAAGTGGATCATATCATTTGCGATTGGTTGGTGCATGTGTTGCATCAACATTAGAGGAGATGGAATGGAATGTGCAAGGCAAAGTTATAACCTATAGGGCATTTTATTCCACCGGTCATAGGTGTGTAGAGAAGTTTATGACCGGGTATAGGATAGATGGCCGTACTATAAAGAGGGGCAAACTTGTTTGCATATCGGTCATCTAGTGCCACTTGAGCGATCTAACTTTGCATACATATTAGGATCGAGTGGCGTGGTCAAAAGATTGCTAATTCTTTGGAAAAATGTTTCTGAAAAGCTAAGACACGTGCACAAGTTGTTGTACACTTGGTGGTGTTGGCACATTTGCAAAGGAGAAGAAGTTGGAGTTGGAAGGGTTCAACTCGGTGAAGAAAAGGAGGCAAAAAGAGGTTCATTGAAGGTAACAGGACACTGGCCTCGGTAGGACATGCACGTCTAGTCAGTGTAAGTAGAAGAGGCGCGGTCTTGGTCAAATGACCGAACGCTTGTGCCTGGAGGTAGACGCAGCGCTCCTGCGTCCAATCATTGCTGACGATAGATGACATGGCGGCACAGGACTTGGTGCGTGGAGGCTGAAGGAATCAGACACTGGCCTGCATCCGATCATGGTAGATCAGACACAGCTGGTCGTGTTTTCCTAGTTCTAGACCCTCTCTAGAGTCGACCTGACTCGGTGGTAGCACAACGTCAGGTGCCAGAGTATCACGTCTAGTTAGTGTCTCAGCAGCGCGGGCGATTGTTTGATCGAACGTGGCTTGGAGCGTCAGGTCAGGCCAACAGTGTGTCCGGTTATCACTTGATTATTGGCATGTAGCTATCGACCATTGGGATCGAGCAGCCCTGGTTGAATCTAGGCGACATGTGGTCAGTCGGGAGTGACCGGACATAGGGCCTAGAGCGTCCAGTCATCACGACCGGCGTGTTCGGTTGCTGCATTTTCAGCCCAGTGAAGGAGTAACGGCTCTATTTGTTCGTGGGGTTATAAATAGAGCACTTGGGTGGCCTTTGGCTGTTAGCTGAGCACCCTTGAGCCTTGGTGGCTTGTGTAGGTGTGCTTGGGAGCCCTCTAACTCACATATGCTTGATAGTGATTATCTGATTGAGTGTGAGTGCGATTGCATCATGAGGTTGCATCGAGTGGCACTAGGTGATCGAGTTGCAAGCTAGTGGTGCTTGTTACTCTTGGAGGTTGCCACCACCTAGATGGTTTAGTGGCTTGTGACTCTATTGAAGCACGTGAGAAGATTGTGCGGTGCTCCGGAGGAGGATTTGTGAGGGGTATTATGCTCGCCCCACGGGAGCCACGAAGAGCAACTCTAGTAGAGTGTGTCATTAAGCTACCCTCACTTTTGGGGTAGGTTCTTGTAGTGCCCAACGTGTGGGCTTGGCGGGTGATGCCAATTAGCTGCTGAACCACCAAGTGAGTGGTTGACACAACAGGGACTAGCTTGGTGGCAACCAAGTGAACCTCAGGATAAAATCACCGTGTCATCCTCTTCTCGTTGGTTTGCAACCCCCATACACAAGCTTGTATTTACTTTCACATATATTGTGCTTGTGTAGTTGCTCTTATAATTAGTTAGCTTGTGTAGCTTGCTAGTTACCTTCTTGCTTGTGTAGCATAGAAGTAGATCTCTTGCTTAACTAATTTGGTTTTAGTAACCTTATTAGTTACATTGCTTAGTTTGTGTAGCTAAGTAATTTGTGCTCTCTAATTTGGCATTAGTTGCCTTGTTGTTGAGCATTGCTAGCAAGCTTAGGCTTTGTGCTTTTGCATACTAGTTGTGTAGGAGCTCCCCCATGCTTGAAGTACTAGTTGCATAGCTGTGTGTGACCTTGCTTCTAGAATTGGTTAGGTGAGCTCTAGCTAGCCCGACACCTTAGTTGCTTAATTAGTATCTTTGTAAGGTGCTAGAGAACTTAGATAAAGGGGTGTAGTCTTGGCTAGACCGTTAGTTTTAATTCCGCATTTGTTTAGATTAGCCGGTGCGATTAATTTTAGAAAGGACTATTCACTCCCCCTCTAGTCCGTCATCTTGACCCTACACGTGATATCAGAGCTAGGTCTCTCATTTATGGTCTTCACCGACCCGAGAGGATGGAGGCTTATGGGCTAGATGTTGAGTGTCCATGCACTTTTGATGGCACACACTTTGCACGGTGGAAAAATTGGATGACGTGTAATTTTAAGTTTATTTCTCCCCAAATATGGTGGATCGTAGATGTGGGCTTTTCTCGTGCGTTGGATGAAAAGAATGCAACTAAAGCATAAAAGAAATGCCTATATCTCGATTGCCAAGCTACTAACATATTTTATCAATCCTTGAGTGATAAGATATTTGGGGAGATCGTGTACATGAAAACCGCCCATGATATTTGGTTGTACCTCAACTTGATATATGGGAGTGTCTCCAATGATGATGACGAGTCCACCATGAAGGAGGAGCATGAGGATGTCAAGCATGACCATAATTTGGTGATTGTGGAAGATTGCTCCACCTAATGGTCAAATGATAATAATGATGATCGATCTACCACAAGTTCACTTGACATGATGGATGGTGATTTCCCAAGTGATGCAAATGATGAGTCTACCTCAAGCACACTTGGTGATGAAGATGGTTCATGCTCGGGCCATGATTGTGATGCCTCTACAGGCCCATCACCTTCACCACATTGCTTCATGTCACAAGGTGACCCAAAGGTACAAAATTCTAATGTGGTTGATCATGTTGATTCATATGATGAGCTTGTAGATAAACTTTCTAGCATAACCATGTCTTTATAAAATGAGAAAGCTAAAACATTGAAATTAGAAAATGAAAACTCATTTCTAAAGAATTCATGTGAAGAACATAAGCACTTACTTGATGTTCTTAAAGCTTCACATGATGAGCTAAAATTGATTCATGAGGGACTTATTGTATCTCATGAAGAATTATTAGAACAACATGGTTCTCTCATTAAAATGTTTTCCAAGAAAAATAAAAATAATGAGAGCTCATCACATGACTCAAGTGATCAATTACAACATGTGACTAACCCTTGTGATGTAGGCAAGAAGCATGTATACACCTCTTGTGATAATTTACTAGATTTGCCATTTTCTTCACATATAGATGCTTGTTCTACTTCTATGTCTTGTGAGACTAACCTTTTGAAGGAGAACAATGAGCTCAAAAATAAAGTGAACAATTTGTGCAACAAGCTAGAGAGGTGCTACAGCACCAAAATCACCTTCAAGCATATGTTGAACAACAAAAGAAGCTATGGTGACAAGAGTGGCCTTGGCTTCAACAAGAGCATGACCAAGGGGGAGAGAAAAAGAGAAATAAGGATGAAGAAGTTACTACAAAAGAAGCTCTCTCATTCCATGTGCTACAAATGCCATGAAATGAGACATTTTGAAAAGGGTTGCCCCAACCTTGAGAAGCTCAAGTTGAAGAAAGAAGAAGAGAGGCTCAGGCATGTCAAATGCTTCAAGTGTCGCACATGGGGTCACCTTACCTCTATGTGCCCAACCAAGCAAGTGCTGAAGCAACAAGAAAAATCTCAACCAAAGCCACAAGTTGAGTAAGAAAAGACACCCTAAGAGCAAATCATGATCAACCATGAAGATAGGGGTGACTTGATGATGATGAATAAGAAGAAGATAAGAAGGGGTGGAAAGGAAAGGCATCCAATGCTTATTCAAGATGCCAAGATGATGAGCAAGAATCAAGAAGAGAAGAACGTGTATGCTCACATCAGGTGCTTCAAGTGTGAAGATTTGGGACACTTTACCTCGAAGTGTCCTACCAAGCTTGAGAAGAAGGCTCAAGCAACTCATGAGAGGCAAGGCAATGAGAAATAATACAAGAGCAAGGAAGAGAAGACTTTAACCAAGAGAAATCACTACTCATACCGGGAAAGGGGACACATGGCTAATTCATGTCCCCTAGGTAACACTCCTAAGCCTATTTCAATTGATGCAAATAGTATGCTTAGGAAGGATGGTGATGGTACCTCTATGGTTGCTATTACAAAACATCTCGCTATTCATACTAAGGCTATGCCTAAGTATGTTGCTCCTAACTTGAGAGGACCCAAACTAGTTTGGGTACCATCAAAAAGTGGATGATTGTTTATAGGTACCATCAGCATTAGAGGCTTGGTTCAAATGGTATTCATCTTGTTGATCATATGATTGAACCAAGTATTGAAAAGTGATGATCATTATCCCAATGCCATGACGAGTTAGTGAAGTCCAAGTGCTATCAATATACAAGTGCAATATTCAAGTTGTTGTGATTTATTGGATATATTTGGTGGTTTGCAAATGTTTGAGTTGAAGCTTGCTATGGATGATCATGAGCTAACCAAGGTATATTTTTAGTTGATCTCATTCATTTGGATGTGTATAAGATGTTTGAATTGGATATACACATGTTGCTTGCATATGAGATGTTTGAATGGATAAATAGCTTAGTAATCAAGTTTGGATTGATTTGTGTTGGATAAATTCATGAGATGACTTTGATTAAGTGGATTGAATGGATATATGTCTTGTGAAAGTATTCAAACAAGTTAGTTTCAAGTTTGATTCACATTTGTTGAAGAATAGCTCAAGTAATTGAAATATGTCCTATATTGCAAAATCTGAGTGAGATGTGATCTTAGCCATGTTTGAGTAATCATATCTATTTGGACTACCTTTAAATTTGGTATGCATGCTCTAGACTTATGCTATAAGATTTTGTACAAATTTCATGAGAATTGGATAAGAAATGCTTCGGTTTTGAAGTAGATCTTGTTAGCTATAGTGCAGCAGTTTTTAGCATGTAGCAGTGTTAGAAGAATTGAAATCTGGTAGCAATCTAGAAGTCAAATGAAGCCCAAACTTTTACAGCTGCTAGATGACTTAGTGAACCATATTTCCACTAAATTTCGTGGTATTTGGATCTGTACATTGGGAGGTATAAATTTTTCTTTAAAGAGTAAAGAATCTGCCAGAAAAGTGACATCTATAGGATTGGTCAAGAGTCACTTTGATTGAAAGGTCCTCAAGTTGGAATCATTTTTATAAGTGATTGAGGCACCTAAGTTTGATTTTGAGATAATCTAGAAGCATGACAAGCATAGAGTATAAGGCCATTTGATTGTGAAGTATACTTGGCACACAATTGTTACTCAATTGAAGATCAAGATCAAGCTCAAGATGAAGATGAAGTTTAAGTTCTAGTGCTTGTTGAAGATCATTTGGTAGAAAGAAAAGGACTTAAAGAAGGATTCAAGGTTAATCATCAAGTTAAGTCCATCACTTGGATCAATCAATTAAGATATTTTAAGTGAGTGTCAATAATTGTTCTTTGGAGAGAGGTCACTTCTCCCTAGTGTAGGGGTGTGCCACCTTTTGTAGGTAAACCAAGTGTGGTGCTTGAAAGGCTAACATGGAAGTGGTGATCCAAGGAATATTTGAGATGCTTAGTTGAAGCAATCAAAAGGATTGATCAAGAAAAGCAAGCAACACCCAAAAGAGAGCTAGTCATGATATTTCAAGTGGTATTCTCACATTGATGCTCTCATGCAAGCAAAGATGAAATGAGGAAGCAAGTCAACCACAAAAAGAAAGTGCACTTGATCATTAATGGTTTTTAAATCATATGGGTGAAGAATGGACTCTATCTATGATGATTGGTCTTCACCAAGCTATAAATTGGACTTCACATTGCTATTGGAGTAATGAATTGGAATCTATGTGACTATCTGTCGGCACAAAATTTTGTCCCATGCCGAGGGCACACGAGCAAGCCCGAAGGGTCTGCTCGATGGAGCTGGAGATCTGCCTAGCTTCATCGCAGGGATGGTTGATCCTGTGCACTCCTCCCGAGATGTGCCAGTTAATTTGACCCTGCAATTGACAAGGAGAGAAAGCTAATCAGTAATTCAAGGCAAAACATGCTGGTGTTGCCAGACAGTCCCGAATGTGTGGCTTTGAGAGCCAATATGGAAGGAAATCAACTAAATAGTCGATTCCAGCATACTCATAAGAATAAATCAATTAAAGCTCATGGAATTATGGAAGGTAAATCAATTGTCGCTCGGGATAGATCTTGTTATTTAGACAAACATTAGTCAATGGCAAAAGAATGTCAACAATAATTAATTTATGCTAAGCCAATGACAGCAAGTAACTGAATCCCTTTTTATATAGAATAAGTGGCTCATCATCATTTAACCATTTAATAAAGATAAATCTAATGAACATATTAGATCTCGTCTATCGCTATGACCAATGGGATATAAGACAGAATCATGCAGGCTGTAGAAACAACAATAGATTTGATGACCCTAACTCATTACTAATATCAGTGGGGCATAAGGTAGAATCACGCAGGCTGTAATACAATAATAAGATAATGGGGCTAACATATCTTTCAACCTATCTTTACTTCAATGGTCTCGTAACGTGAACTGCATATGTGACTGGACTCGACATATGCTAAAATAGCCGATTCAGGCATAGCGCACAGTTAAGATCATGCCCTATCAGGAACAAATCTACCAAGTAACGATCTCCACTCCACGGTGCTAACAGTGGGGTGTGAGGCAAATCACACAGGCTATGATAACGGGCCATGAAACGGTTTTCGTTAGCCAACAGATCTATTCAAGACAAAACATGCCTTAACCGCACACTATGCACTGTCAAGATTGACATAAAATGGCCGATAAAACATAACTCGTCGTTTAAGATGCAGATTAGATCAGTTTAGATTAAAAACAATGGGTTAAACAGGATATAAGGCCGAACTAGATCAATCCCAATCAGGCGAAGTGATATTGCTGTAATTAAATAAATAATGGAAGCAATAAGCAATATCGGTGACTTAATGAATCTATTCGAAGGAACGTCATCCTTAGATAGAGCCGATAACATGACCTTAATCTAGTTTGAGCAGTGGAGGTCGACCGGATCGATGCAGCCTTACTTGAACTAGACAAGAGTCGATAACTAGCTTATACCAGAGTTGCAGTGGAGGTTGACTGGATTGATGTAGCCATACGAACAGAAGTATAAGTCATGACGGTACTTACAGACAAGCAGTGGAGGTCAACCGGATCGATGCAGCCATACTTGCTGAAGAACTCGCTGAGATCTACTCTACTCCTACTCCTAAGGGGTGGTCAGAGCCCAAAAAAATAAGTAACTTATATTTGTTTGATTATGTGTCCTCTTACAATAGCCGGGGTCTAATATTTATACCCAGAGCCTAAACATGAATCCTACTCGAGCATGACTCATTACAATCTTTGGCATAGAAGAAAACATTCCTAATTTAAGATAACTTGGACCCTAATCTTTTCCTTTTTGTAGAGTTCGATATGCAATTTCCTGGTGGCAACCGTAGCTCATCATCGCTATCTGCTGACGTCATCCAAAGAGATCCGATCCTAGAGTCATATCCGAATCAACTAATATCGATCCTCATGCAATCGATTCCTTGATGGGCATAATTTTGGAAGCCTTCGAATTCCCACGTTCTTCTCTCCAAATTTTGGTGTAAACACATGCCCCCAATTTTGGGATAAAAGTGATTTTATTCCAAAATTCCTATTTATTTGTTTGCCATACCGTAGCCATTTTGCTCTGAGATATACGCGCGAGTCCTAACTCCCTAGGTCGAGTCTTATATAATGTCCCAATAGTTTTCTTTCTGACTCACTTGATCTGTTGGCTTTCCCCTTTTTCCTCGAGCAAATCTCAACAGCCAACACCGCCATCGCTAAAGCTTTAACCCTAGCAAATCTTCTACCCCGTTAAGCTCTTATTCGAGTGGTCTTCCTTAGATTTACATCCATCTCGGCGGTAATGGCAACCAGCGACCACGTCCCCGAGGTATGCTTTCAAATTCCCATTCTCAAAAAGTTGGTCGCTACCCTGTATTTCCTTTGTCCTCAAACTTATTTTATTCGATTTCTAGGAAATGAGGAACGAAATCTTGATTCCATTAGCTATTATTCCCAATGCTTATTTTCTCGGGCCTATGGGTGATCTTGATCCATCTAATTTCATCTATCAAGAAACCAATCAAATCCCCTTCGAACAGTCTGCAATGATTTGACCTCTTGGAATACCAAAACTTCCTTCAGAAATTGGCCCAAAATGCCTAAGGGATGGAGAAATTGGTTCTGTAGGGTGTCTGAGAAAAAGGGTGGAGATTGGGAACTTTATGATTCGAATCAATGCTTGACACTCTCGTTGTCTAGGAAGGAGAGGAATGATTCACTCTTGATTTCCACATCTTATTTCTGGTCCAATGCCCTTAATGCTTTTGTATTTGGTCATGGTCCAATGATAATTACTCTAGCTGATGTTTACATGTTGATCGGCCTTAGAATTACTGGATCAAGGCAGCCTTATGAGTACTTGAGTGCTGGATCCAAGAAATTAGTTAAGATATAAGACTGCATAGGATGGGCCAGTTACATTTTGAACCATATCGGAGATGAATCCAATGTTAGTGAAAGGGAATATGTAGCTTTCCTAAACATGTGGCTTGAGAGATTCATCTTCTATGGGTCATCTTATGGCCTGACTTATAATCATAAACTTATGGCCAAGCACCTAGCAGTAGGCAAGGGCATCCCTCTCGGAAAGTATCTGTTAGGAGCCGCTTATCATCTGATGTACTAGGTATCTGCCCAATTATTGAAGAATGAACCAGTGCATGCTACCAGTGGCCCCTGGTGGTTGATACAACTATGGCTTAACCTGTACATGCACAAGATTATAAGGCTTGATCTTAGAAATCTGAGTTTCCCTTCCTCCAACTTTGATGAGGAATATAGAGGTGAAGAAGGAAGAACCCGTTAGTGTACAATCTATGGTGAAGTTGCATCGGCCATAACAATCGATATTGATATTGGCCATCTCTTCAAAAAGTTTATAGAGGGTTTGATGTAGGCATCCTAACTTGGCTACCATATAACGAGGATGAGAATGATGAGCTGATCTTCCCATTCAACTTCTAATTTGAATCGGGCTGTTTGGATGAGGCAGCAGTTGCAATCTTTAATTCCTTCATCAAGCCCTGCGTTCTTCTAGCCGAATTTCATCATGGTTGTGGCAAAATAGCTATAGGCTCCTTCCTTCCAGGCAATCTTCCAACTTATGAGTTTTATCATCCATCCTTTGTGGCTCGCCAGTTTGGTTTTGGTCAACTTCCCCCTCAGTTGTTCTTCAAAAACATATTAAAGCCAAGAGAAAATATCGGCGAAGTACTAGAAGTCTCTAGAGTTTTCCAGTTGGGGTCAGATCTTCCTTCCCTCTGTTTGCATGACTGGGTCAGAGTCAGCTTCTCTTCCACTCTCTTTGACTCCTGGTGGCAAGAATGGCACTCTCGTCTTTTCTATGGGTTGGTTCACTCTTTGTGTATAGCTCTAGATAGAGAATTTGCTACTGACAGAGAGGTAACTTGCCATTTCTTTTTAGGAAAACCGCTTGATGACTTCCTCTGCCAACTGTTCTAATCGACTTTTTTAGGATGCTAAATTTGATCCTCTGAACTTGGATAGGAAGGGGCATCCTATAGATTACCAGCCTCCATGCCTAGTTTCAAGAATGGGATCGGCTGCACCTTCACTGAAGAATTTTATGAAAACTCCTGCTGCCTCCACCGTTGTAACATATCATTCTTCAAAGCATAAGGTGGCTCAAGGGACAACCCAGAAAATCACTACTAGGAAGAGGCTCCGTAGAATGAGATCATCAGCTGCTCGGGTAAACAATTCACTTCCTTCTCAAAATGTCATTCAACTACTGATCCTGTTCCTTCATAGTTATCAAGCATTGCGTCCCAACCCGCTCTAGGTGCGGGACTGCTATTGCAGGCATTTGACTCAGCACCAACTAAACACTCATCGGCTGATCCTCAAAAGGAGCTGATTTCAATTGAAATAACCAATGCTTCCATAATAGTAGAAAATGTGAGTTTTATCCTTGATGCTTGTCATAGTATTTTCTTTGACCTTTTGATTTACTCGGTTTCCATCCTTCATCTAGACTCTTACCATGCTAGATACTTCCTAAGGAAACACCCATGCAAGAGCAGGAGCCTGATAGTCCACTTAATGATCCTATCGACGTCGAAGGTGATCCTATTGATTCCCTAGCTCAACGTGCAACTAATGGTAAGGAAGTTAGATGTCCCCTTTAATCTTCTGCAATAATTATGAACTATAATTTGACATTGTAGATACCAATGTTGAAGGCTCAAAGCCGATTCAACCAGATGCTATTGGTGCAACATTAGCTGTTCCTCCTTTTGAGATGGAGGCTACTACAGAGAAGGTAATGTATGCTCTTTGCCATTCATTTGTTATAGTCTAATTCAAACCTCCTAATTAAGATTTCCTTATACACAGGCACTCAATCTTACAACCCTGAGTTACTCTTTCAATCTTGAGGAGTATTTTGATGAAGATGAAATCAGTTTGTCAGCCACTTCTTCTAAGGGAACCTTGACAGAAGAGACCAGAAATCAGCTAAGAGATGTTCTACCAATGTTTGAAAAGAATATAGCCGATCTGGTCCAAGACGCTGGTCCAATGCATAGAGTCTTCTTGGCCATCAAGGGTAATTCATCCACAGCCCTCTCTAGAGTCTTGTCTCCTTTTTTCATCTTTGAAGATCAAGTCTTGAAGGTGAAACAGGCTTATAGGAATCTATTTGATCATGAAACTCTATTGGCCAAGGGGAACTTAAACAGGCAAGAGGCAAAGAACTGTCACAATCGATTGATCACTTGAAGAACTCCTCCCTTAGTGTTGACCTAGAATTGTCTCGACTAGAAGCCAAGCGTGCAGAACTTGAGAAGGAGCTAGGAAACATGAAGGCTACCATTAATCATCATAAGTCCATCCTGGCTCAAATACCTGATGCCATTCAACAAAAGAAACCGGAACTGCTGGCTAAAGTCAAAGAAGGTAGAGCCATCCGAAGTAGCCTCAAGAGCATTCCTGGATCAACCGAAGAAGATAAACAACAGATCACAGAAGCTGATGCTATTTGGCTAGAAGTGTTGAAAGCAATCAAGATGTTCTAGACTTGTAATTCGTGTATCAATGTATGTCTTGTGTAGAACCAATGGTCTCACTGTGTTTCTCTTTGTTTTGGCTAAAGAGCCGATTTTGAAAATAACTGATTCTAGACTCTCGATCTTAATCCCAGGTAGATCTAAAAACATGGCCTTTATTAAGAGAACCCTTTGATCTTCTATCTTTAGTCACCTAGCACCATATTTTCTTCGGTATTAGTGAGGTGGCGCTTCGCCTTCTATTAAATGTGGTTGCCTTTTGCATGTCCCGAGGCGTCCACCTCTTCGCTCCGTGGCTTCAAATACCGGCCAAGGGCTCCGGCCTCAGACACATCTACACTTGAAATTGCTCCTATTCCTTTGCACTCTTCCACCCCAACATACTATGTAGCGGCCTTCCTCCCTTCCTATAGATCCAATCAACTTCATGGCCGATGAGGAGAATCGTGGCAAGCGTGCGGTGGAGGAGGTTTTGGAGGAGAACATGCTGATGAACCAGTGCCTCCGACACATGAGGTAAGATTGACATCTTCTATTCATGATGATGATTTGTTCTGACTCGCCTATAGGTTCATCGTGAATGACAATCTTCGTCCCCTCCCCAAGGCCGGCAAGCCCTCTGACGCTACATCTTCCGCGCCAGCTTCATCATCTAATTCTTCCAACTCGTATAACGGTGGCGATGCCCGACGCTTCTTCTGAGAATGGAGGGTGGCCGAGGACCACTATTCCAAGGTGATTTGGAAAAATGGCTAGCTTGAGATCCGTCTCGGGGTCTTCCAAGCGGCCCTTAATGTAGCCAAGGAGGAGGCCAGTGTCGTTCGAGCGTGGTTGGCTGAGTCTAACGGTGTGGTGGCAGGTAAGATGAGTTCCATGAACGCTTCTATTCTAGTTTCCACTATCTTTATCTTGATAGTTCTTCTATTTTCTATGATCGCCAGCCCTAACGGTGCAGTTGGTGTCTCTCCAACTGGCGGCGAACGTGGCCGTGGATGCTGTCAATGCTCGCGGTCCCCTCATCAACGCTCGCCTCTAAGACATCCTGGCCCACATTTAGGAAATCACCCTCCACAGCGTTCATCATGGCGCGTCGGTGGTGCTGACCACGGTGCAAGTCCAGACTAGCTTCCCAATGGGTGACGGTCCTGAGGAGCATGAGGACCTAATGGATGAATTCGTCGTAGCGACGGAGACGATCGTGGACATCACATCTACTCAGGATGTGGTGAACAAGGTCTTTGATTAGATTGTACTTAGGGCGAATAAATGATTGAAATCTTTTGCTCTTCTATGAACGTGTCTTAGTGCAATGTCCTTGTGTATGACTATCTTTGTTTGTATTTCTTGCTCTAGAGGCGATACATATTGTATCGGCTTTTATGTCTTTGAAGACTTTTCATTTTTTGAACTAGAGGCGATACCTTTCTGGTACCAGCTATTAGAGCCAATGACTAAATGAATCGGCTATCAAGTGTTGATCAAATGCTAGGATAACACCCCTTTAAATATTTTTCACCGTAGAACTTTTCATACCAAAGGTTAAACGATCGATCAACCCAGGTCAAGCATCCAATTAAGCGAAACAGAACTTCCTTTAATAGATCTATAAACTCTGAATTGCACTTATGACTTGACTTAGCATTCACATATGTCGGCCTAAGCCCATCTCAAGGACCAGTGCTTATTCTTCCTTAATGCAATGGCCGATGTAGAGCCGTGACTATTTACTAAAACAAACTCTCAGAGCCGATTGCTTGCATCGGCTGTTGGCTTTCATTGCTGATTTTAATGAAGCCTCCTTCCCATAACTTGCCAGAAAAGCATTCGAAGTCTTCTAGCTCCCAAAAGACTGGATTGGTTGTTGTGATACTTACAGACTCATCAGCATGAACCAGTTTGACATCATCTCCATGCCATTGAATCAAACACTGATGCATGGTCGATGGTACACAACAGTTCACATGAATCCAATCACGACCAAGGAGTAAACTGTATGACCCTTTTCCATCGATGACGAAGAACGTGGTGAGTAGAGTCTTACTCCCAATTGTCAGTTCGACATTCATTACCCCTAGGTCTTAGATGCATTACCTCCAAAGTCTTTAAGCATCATGTTAGTCTCAATCAGATCTCCTGGTCCCATGCCAAGTTTACGAAAAGTGGTGTAAGGCATGAGATTAACATAAGCACCTCCGTCCACCAACATCTTGTTCATCGGCTTCCCATAAACCAAACCTTTTACATATAAAGCCTTTAGGTGCCAATGCTTGACTAGTTTATCAAATATTGCTTGATGTATATCCGTTAACTTGGCAACTATCTCCTCATACTCTGATTCATCAAAATCTGAATAAACTTCTTGGTCTACCAGAGTTCTAAACTCTGATGGCAACAGAAAAGCCATTTGAATATTAGCCGATGGTTGCTTTCTATCGGCTGTTTGCTTAGCACGCCATACTTGAGGTTTACCGGATGCTTGAGCCTGTTCCAACTCTTTATTCCTTAGGCGTTGCACCCTTCTCTTCTGGCTTCTTGTCAAACCTCCTGGACACCATTGGCCTTCCTACCAAACATATTCTCTCTCGTTGTCTTCTTCTTCATAATCAGCCCAGTCTTGATCAATAACTCTTTTTCCTAGCCGATTATGAACACTTCCATTTTTTAAGCGCCAATCCATGTTATTATAGTGATATGCATCTTGAGCATGGATAGACCGGCAGTTGGCTTGAGATTGCCTAAACTCCCAATACTAATCGATGCACTCTGGATAGTTACTCCTAGTAGGCAACTTCAAACCTTCATTCCAGCAATGTCTGAAGAAAGGATAATTCCAATGCAATTCAGTTTGCTTTCTTTCGTACCTCTCTTTTTCCTATTGATGCTGGTGTTCTTGCTTTTTCAACCAACGCTGATAATCCTTTTCCTTCTACCGCTGCCATTTATTCAACAAAATTCAAGATGTAACTCATGGCTTTGTCGCTCCTTCTTTTGACGTTTCTCCCTACTCATATCGGCTCTTTTGCTTGTCACGACGTCTTTTAATTCCCCAGTATTCATTGGCCAATATTTGCCTCTTAGGATCGACTGTTCCAGCTTCTCTTGATTAGGTTGATGTTAGGACCTTAGTCTTTCCTTTGAGTAGCCTAGCATCAACCATGTTTTGATCTCCTAGGAAATGATTATCATCAACTTTCATCTTCCAAGGCGTATCAAATTTGAGCCTTCCTTGCTGAATAGCCCTCTGTATATGTTGCCGGAAAATTCTGCATTCATTAGTGGAATGAGAAGTAGCATTATGGAAGTTGCAGAACTTCTTATTCTTCAACTGATCAGGGGGCAACATAACATAATTATCGGGCAACTTGATCTATCCCTTCTCAAGCAAGAAATCGAAGAGTTTGTCTGATTTTGTGACATCAAAGTCATAGCTCTCCTCAACTCCTCTTCAACAAGGATTTGGCACCATTACTATCTTTTTGCCCCAATTCCATTCAGTCGCAACAACCTCTTCTTCTTCATCTTCATAGCCATCATCGACTGAGTATGGATTATAAGCTTTGGCCACTGTGGTACTCTTCTGGAATCGGGTATCTCTGCGTATACTCTAGAATTGGCTATTGAGCGCTGCCACTCGTTGAGCCAATTGACCCAAGTTGTCAAATTATTGTCCTAGTAGTTTTTCTTTCCACATTGGCAGCATTCCTTGAACAGCTAAAGCAGCTAGCTGATCATCAGCCAAGTTTAATGAGAAGCATAAGTTCCTAATCTCTTAGAACCTCTAAAGAAACTCAATGCCTAATTCATTAGTCTTCTACCTTATAGTTGTTAAATTAGTAATATTCTTTTCTCTAGTCCTAGTATAAAAATATGTATGAAATTTCTTTTCCAGATTAGTCCAATTGGCAATGGAGTTAACCGGCAGTGATGAAAACTAAGTGAAGGCTGGCTCTGATAGGGACAAGGAGAAGAAACAAACTCAATGGGCCTCCACAACTGATGCCTCACCCAATTATGTAAGATATCGACTGACATGTTCTATTGTGCTTATACTATCTTGGCCAATGAACTTAGCAAACTCTAGAAGCCTGTAATTTGTAGGAAGAGTGACCAAATCATACCATTCTAGATATGGGTGTTTGTACAAAAAGGTCGGCCCTTTTGGCTTCAGACCAAACTGATTCTTGATCATCTCGGTCACCTTTAGCAACAACTCATCAGCATGTGAATTTGGATTTCTCTACACCTGCTAAACCATCTATGGATTAAAATCCCGTGTGCCTGATACCCTAGATTTGGAATCATGTGAAGGGTGTTATAATCTATGCCATAATGATACCCTTGTGGAATCTCTATCTACTAGGTCCTTTGCTGGTTTGCTACTTGAAGTCTCTAATTATAGACATGAGGATCTATATCTCTACGGATCCTTTAAACTGATGGTGCTATTTTTTGAGCTGACGATAGTATGTGGCCCGATGTGCCAAAATTAATCACCTGGTTCTAACCTTGCTCCGCCAGCTATTACACATGCTACACTGATGATACAGGATTATATTGTATCTGATTCATAGTAATACCTTGAGCTTGTTTAGATGAACTCTGAACTGCCTAGACATCATCATTACCAGCTGGTGCTGCTTCTTGATGGCTAGTACTAACTTGATTAGTCCCTTGGGTCAACGGATGTGGAATGCTGTAATAAGCTGGCCCAACCTAACCAATTGGAAACCCATGAAACACCTCTTTCATGGCATTCTAGAATATGTCTAGGAAAGCTTCATTATGGCTTGATATGGCATCATGAACAGATTTGTTTATAGCTTCCGTGAAGAAACGCATGTCTTTAGCTTCAACTGCATATGTCTACCCATGTAATAGAACTCTTGGCAGTGGATATTTCTAAACAATTATATTGTCATGTGTTTTGGTGTAGGACAACAAACACTTGTTCTGAAATTCTTCTATAGCTTTGCCGATGACATCTTTATCTCCATCAGGTAGATCTTCATAATGTACCATAAGGATGTTGTTGTTGTTGTGAACTGTCATGATGATTGTGGTGTCCCACCGAGCGTGCCAAGAACGTGTGTCAGCATGAAATTTTGTCCCATGCCGAGGGCACACAAGCAAGCCGGAAGGGTCCGCTCGATGGAGCTGGAGATCTGCCAAGCTTCAGCGTAGGGATGGTCGATCCTATGCACTCCTCCCAAGATATGCCAGCCAATTTGACCCTGCAATTGACAAGGAGAGAAAGCTAATTAGTAATTTAAGACGGAACATGCCGGTGTTGCTAGACAGTCCCGAATCTGTGGCTCTGAGAGCCGATATGGAAGGAAATCGACTAAATAGTCGATTCAAGCATACTCATAAGAATAAATCAATTAAAGCACATGGAATTATGGAAGCTAAATCGGTTGTCGCTCAGGATAGATCTCATTATTTACACAAACATTGGTCAATGGCAAAAGAATGTCAACAATAATTAATTTATGCTAAGCCAATGACTGCAAGTAATTGAATCCCTTTTTATATAGAATAAGCGGCTCATCATCATTTAACCATTTAATAAAAATAAATCTAATGAACATATTAGATGTCGTCTATCGCTATGACAAGTGGGGCATGAGGTAGAATCATGCAGGCCGTATAAACAACAATAGATTTGACGACCCTAACTCATTACCAATATCAGTGGGGCATGAGGCAGAATCATGCAGGCCGTAATACAATAATAAGATCATGGGGCTAACATATCTTTCAACATATCTTTACTTCAACGGTCTTGTAACATGAACTGCATATGTGAAAGCACTCGACATCGGCTAAAACAGCCAATTCAGGCATAGCGCATAGTTAAGGTCATGCCCTATCGAAAACAAATCTACCAAGTAACGATCCCCACTCCATGGTGCTCATAGTGGGTGTGAGGCAGAATCACACAGGCCATGATAATAGGCTATGAAATGGTTTTCGTTAGCCAACAGATCTATTCAAGACAAAACATGCCTTAACCGCACACTATGCATGATCAAGATTGACATAAATGGCCAATAAAACATAACTCATCATTTAAGATGCAGATTAGATCAGTTTAGACTAACAAACGATGGGTTAAATAGGATATAAGGCCGATCTAGATCAATCCCAATCGGGCGAAGTGATATTGTTGTAATTAAATAAATAATGGAAGCAATAAGCAATATCGGTAACTTAATGAATCTATCTGAAGGAACGCCACCCTTAGATATAGCCGATAACTTGACCTTAATCTAGTTCGAGCAGTGGAGGTCGATCGGATCAATGCAGCCTTACTTGAACTAGATAAGAGTCGATAACTAGCTTAACTAGAGTTGCAGTGGAGGTCGACCGGATCTATGCAGCCATACGAACAAAAGTATAAGCCATGATGGTACTTACAGACAAGCAATGGAGGTCAACCGGATCAATGCAGTCGTACTTGCTGAAGAACTCACCGAGATCTACTCTACTCCTACTCCTAAGGGGTGCTCGGAGCCAAAAAAAAGTAAGTAACTTGTATTTGATTGATTATGTGTCCTTTTACAATAGCCGGGGTCCGATATTTATACCTAGAGCCTAAACATGAATCCTACTCGAGCACGACTTGTTACAATCTTTGGCATAAAAGAAAACATTCCTAATTAAAGATAACTTGGACCCTAATCTTTCCCTTTTTGTAGAGTCCGATATGCAATTTCCTAGTGCCAACCATAGCTCATCATCGCTATCTGTTGATGTCATCTAAAGAGATCCGATCCTAGAGTTGTATCTAAATCAACTGATATCGATCCTCATGCAATCGAGTCCTTAATGGGCATAATTTTGGAAGCCTTCGAATTCCTACGTTCTTCTCTCCAAATTTTGGTGTAAACACTATCCTCTACTCCAAGATAGCAAATGTATCATTGTAATGTGTATGATCATTTTCATCCCTTACTAGTATGCAGTTAAGTGCATATAGTCATTCTTATTAGGATCATGCATAACAAATGAAACATTTTAATTCATAACCTACCACTATTCTTGATTGGTAAATTATCTAGTGGTATGAGTATGAGTTTGTTTATGAGCTAGTGAACCCAAGTACTTGATTTAATTTGGATTGCCAATAAGTGACAAGTACAACCTTGATAAGATAACCTCTAGATGAGTGTGAAGAAGCTTAGAGAGGGTTCAAACCGGACTTGGAAACTTAGGCAAATCAATTTAGTTCAAGTCATACTATATGCTCATGACAATGACAAGAGTACAAGCACAAGACAAAAATGCAAATGGATATCTAGTTTAGTTGTTTCAAGTGGTATTTAGACCCAAATAATTCTTTAAGAAGTATTTACAAGTGGTGTCCTATAAGTGGTACTCATGGAGATAGCAAATGTTCAAGAAATGGTTTTTATTGATAAATCCAATAAGTGGTCCCATGCTAGAAAATTCCTCCAAGTGGTATCACATTCCTACACATGGTATCAATCATACAATATGGTGGTTCCATAAGTGATCCTTAACTTTAAGTGATCATCAAGTGAAGAATGCATCCCTTATCTACAAGAGCTAAAGATTATCAAGTGAATGACTCATGCTATGACATAGGGGAGGTGCCCCACCAATTGGTATCAAGGTCAAAGATCCTACATGAGTGATCTCAAGGGCTATAGTGGTGTCATTCCAACACTTGGTGGTGTCCATCAAAAATGAAGATTCAAATGTCAACCATCTACCCTAAGTGTTGTATCAAAAGAGGCATACCTTTTATGGAAATTGATGACAAAGGGGGAGAGATTGAGACAAAGATATATATATGACAATTGGGAATTTGGACATGGATAATGGACAAAGAGGGAGCAACATTGAGGAATTGAGAAGGATCAAAATTCTTTGAATAAGAGAAGCACACAAGTAGGGGGAGCAAGCTCATGAACTTTGATTGGTTGCATTTGATATGTGCATATTCATGTGCTTGCTTACATTGCATAAGTTTTAAAATTTGATATGCATGCTTGTGTGGTGTATGCTAGTTGTAGAATTTGAATGATGATTTGATAACTAGCATGCATAGGACGGTAGCTAGACTTGTTCTTCTACATGTGGTACTAGAACCTTGCTTATAATGTTGATCTCACGAGGTTTCTAGTGTATTTGTTGTCTAGCTACTCATGGTGCTAAGGATGGTGTTAAAAGTGCAACTTTGATTAGTATCACGCTTCAAAGGTTAATTCTATACACCTTAACATCATTGGTAGTAATTACTCTCCCACAATTCCAATCTATGCATATGTGTGAGCTTCAAACTAAACACACAAGCACATAAGTAGGGGGAGCTAATACTACCAATTCAGGTTTGTGGTACTTGTCCAAAATCATTTACACATGGTAAAATTGCTTGGGCAAGCAACATGAATCCAAAAGTGCTTAATTTCCATATCTTTGTAGAGTTGTCATCAATTACCAAAAAGGGGGAGATTGAAAGGTCCTTGTTTGGTTTTGGTAATTGAGTGACAACCTAGGTGGACTAATATGTGTTTATGTGAGATACACAGGTGATTAGTCTATATGTACACTTGTGTGAGCAACACATGCCATAGTGGTGGAAATGGCTTGGAAATGTTGCAAGGCTCACACATGTGACTAAGGTGGAGAAGATCAAGACAAGACTTGGCTTGATGGACCAGTTGCAAGTGTGAAGGGCAAGTTGAGTGGTGACTTGGCACCGATGGACCGAAGCAACAGTGAAGAGCAAGTGAAATCAAGATCGATGAACCAATACGGTCACGTGATGATATGAAGTGGATCATATCATTTGTGATTGGTTGGTGCATGTGTTGCATCAACATTGGAGGAGATGGAATGGAATGCGCAAGGCAAAGGTATAACCTATAGGGCATTTTATTCCACCTATCAAAGGTGTGTAGAGAAGTTTATGACCAGGTATAGGATAGATGGTCGTACTATGAAGAGGGACAAACTTTTTTGCATATCGGTCATCTAGTTCCACTTGAGCGATCTAACTTTGCATACGTGTTAGGATCGAGTGGCGTGGTAAAAAGAGTGCTAATCCTTTGGAAAAATGTTTGTGAAATGCAAACACACATGCACAAGTTGTTGTACACTTGGTGGTGATGGCACATTTGCAAAGGAGAAGAAGTTGGAGTTGGAACGATTCAACTCGGTGAAGAAAAGGAGGTGAAAAGAGGTCACTGAAGGACCTGCGCGTCCAGTTAGTGTAAGCAGAAGAGGCGATGTCTCAGTCAAATGACCATACGCTAGCGCCTGGAGGTGATCAAATGCACAAACACAACGCTCCTACGTCCGGTCGTTGCTAACGATAGATGACGTGGTGACGCTGGACTTGGCACATGGAGGCTAAAGGGATAGGACACTGGCCTGCGTCTAGTCGTGATAGATCAGACATGTCTAGTCATATTTTGGAGTCGACTTGACTCGGTGGTAGCACAGCATCAGGTGCTAGAGTAGCATGTTTGGTTAGTGTCTCAGCGTCCGGTCCACGTCAGCCTCTTCCCATTGACTTGTAAACCCCATAGACAAGCTTGTGTTTACTTTCATATATATTGTGCTTGTGTTGTTGCTCTTGTAATCAGTTAGCTTGTGTAGCTTGCTAGTTACCTTCTTGCTTGTGTAGCATAGAAGTAGCTCCCTTGTGTAACTAATTTGGTTTTAGTAACCTTGTTAGTTATATTGCTTAGTTTGTGTAGCTAAGTAATTTGTGCTCTTTAATTTAGCATTAGTTGCCTTGTTATTGAGCATTGCTAGTGAACTTAGGCTTTGTGCTTTTGTATACTAGTTGTGTAGGAGCTCCCCTGTGTTTGAGGTACTAGTTGCATAGGTGTGTGTGACCTTGCTTCTAGAAATGGTTAGGTGAGCTCTAGCTAGCCTGGCACCTTAGTTGCATAATTAGTATCTTTGTAAGGTGCCAGAGAACTTAGATAGAGGGGTGTAGTCTTGGCTAGACCGTTAGTTTAAATCTATATTTGTTTCGATTAGTCGGTGCGATTAATTTTAGAAAGGACTATTCACTCCCCCTCTAGTACGCCATCTCGACCCTATAGTCATCTAGGAGGCTGCAGGAGTGGGATCAGATCTTGCCTTTGCTCTAAAAACTAGAAGGGGTGGCGGAAAAATATTTGGTCCTGTCTAGATTATATGGGCTTGAGTCAAGAAGCCCATGATTCCTAGCCGATGATCGGATTAGCATGGATGCATGTGCTTTTGCCTCATGAACTTTTAAGTCTACATTTGATTCGAAAAAAATGCAAAAAAACTCTCTCCCCGTTAAATAGCCAACACATCTCTAAAATTCTCCTAAACTTGGTCCGATTTTCTGTTTTCTCATATAAGGGAAATCCTAAACATCGATACCCTTCAATCTTTCTCTCTCAACATTTTTTCTATAACTCGATATTTTAAATTCTAAACATGAGCAATCATAAAATCTACATCGGCATGCATAAAAACCTTCATGTGAAAAAGCATGCAATCAAATCCAACCTCCCAAAACCTGCCACATGGTTCAACCCACCCACCAAGTCACCATCCCATGTGTTAGTGTGGCAGATTTTTAGATTAGATTGAGTTGCATACATTTCTATGTGTGTCGGGTTCATAAACCCGGGGTCCCTCGTGGACCGGCTTCCTAACAAAGGCTCGGCCCAAGCAGACAACGCACAACTCATGGGCCAGCCCAAGTATCAGAACAATAGGCCAGAAGGGCGATCCAATCACCGACTGGAAGGCCTGGACAAGGAGGAATGATGCCCGTTTTCTAACTCTGGCCCTCCTCTCCGACCAGAGCGCTCACTTTGATCTCCAGCCCACCTTTGGATGGCCTCTCCGACCAAAAGGCTTGGCCAAGACACTACTTCTGACTCCAACCCCATGTCTCCAACCGAGGTATGCAAAAACCCTGCTCACCGCTCTTCTCCGACCAGCGCAACCAGAGCCGACTAGGACCAACCGACCAGGGACGCCCGCTCGGAAAGGACCAGGGAATGAATGGAGAAAGAAAGGCAAGGCACCCAAGTCGAACCATGATACTAGGGACCATACCCTGTACACCTGTAGAAACAGTACTCTGCAACTACCCTGACACAAACAGTGTTGTAGGCGCTGACATTTTCCCTACAGTATTGTGGGCACCATTAACTCCCATACGATAAGGCTCCCTCCCCACATGCCTCTGGGCATCGACAATGTTGTGGGCGCCGGCATTTACCATACTGAGTGAACTTGGTAAGACCCCTCACATGCCTCTAGACAACAATAGTATAGCAGGTACCGACATCTACCATACCCGAACAAAATGATGTAGCCTCCCATGTGCATCCGATATCCAACAGTGTTGTGGGTGCCTACCATCATCCTATACCCACCGGCATGGGCAGCAAGGTTTAGAAGCATACGTACTCTCTCCCTCTCACTTGTAAGGTGATCCCCTTCATCTATAAAAGGGGATGCCCTCTCTCCCAAGAGACTCAGTTAATCCAGATCCATTCAAGTGATTCTAGATTCATTAGATCGATCAAGCTCGCTAGTTCACAACCATAGAACCGCCAGATTTGGACCCCAAGCACACGCTTAAACACTTAGCTCATAGCGGAGCTCCTATCGCTCTCAGCCCTTCCGACCAGAGTCTAACCAGACATCTTGTACCCCCCATCTTTCTCCTTCTTGTTTGTAACCCCACTACAAACTTCGAGCAGCTAGGCTCAGGAATAAAGTCACCAACTGACTCAAACTGGACATAGGGCACATTGCCTGAACCAGTATAAACCATGTGTCATTGAGTGCTAGGCCACCTCCGATCACAACGTACGGCAAAACTACAAATATTTACTTGTTGGTCACTTCTTGCACTGATAGTTGGCGCCATCTGTGGGGAAAATGTTGTACGTTCAACACTTTTTGGTCATCGAATGGCCCACTTTTCTGCCACCTTCACCATGGCAGGCTCAGGCGATATGATTCGCTTTGGCTCACTCAAGTTTCCTGCTCTCCCACCGGTTGGGATGCGGGTTCCACCCATCTTCGAGCCATCCAAGGCCTTCCTCTTCGAAAGCCTGGACTTCATCGCCGATTGGCTCGGCATACTACACCTCCGCGAGGAGGCTCTCGTTCCAGCGCCCATCGGAGGGGTGCCCTCCAATGGCTTTGGGATACACGGCGACTTCAACAATGAGGCCTATGCGCTTCATTCCGAGCAAACTCTCTGCTCAAACCCCGCTATCAGTAATGTACATGATGTTATTTACTTGCTATTTTCTATCTTCCACTGATTACCCGAAGGGACCCCATTATCCCTGTCGCGACCGCCATATGACTAGTTCCCCTATAGCCTCATGTCTCCCATGGATGCGTACGCCCGAGGGCTCTAAAGGATGTCGGCGCCTCCCCCTCTCACATCCGAATTCATGGGGATGGCGAGCTATGCTCCCACTTGTTTCCTCGACCTCATGGATGATGATGTTGAGAGTGACGGCTCTAGCATCAGTGACATGGCGCCTAGCCACCGTCTGTCCTAGGAGTGTGCTATGGCGGACACTCTGGGATAGTCACTGGTGGTAACGGAGTCCCTACAGACTCACACCCCTCTAGACCCTCATGTGGAGACCACCGAGCTCACATAGGAGCACGGTGAGGAACTACGACAACAGTGGTTGCACCAGCCACCGACTACGCCTGCGCGCTCGGTGCACCACACTGTGCCCCATGCGCATAGACCGATGAGCGACACCTAGGGTCATGCCCGTCGGGTCCAGTGCAACACCATGGATAGGGGGAATGATCCCCCACAGTTTGCGCGGGCCAATCAGAACATCGCCGCTGCGGTAATGCTTATGCGTGGCCTTCCTGAGCCAAACGACCCTCAGGAACAGGCGATCCACCAGAACCTCTGGGCACTAGTGGAGACCGCTGCCTTTCAACAAGCAGAGAGCTCCATATCACGACACCGACTCATAGCCTCGCTTCCCACCAGGGGAATGGAGACGCAGCAGACAAGTCGCTCCACCCGCTCACCACAACTACCGACGAGCACGGCATAAGAGGCCACATCAGCACCTCGTATTGACTTGACAAATGCTCTGCACCAACCGCCTATATACGTGTGGCTTGGGCCGAACCGAGACACACGCAGCAGTGACTAGAGTCCTAGCCCTAATGGCCTGGGACCACAGACCTTTGTCCAACACCTCCAGCGAGCGCTGCTCCCACCACGCTCCAATGGAGGCCAAGGCAAAGGCAAGGCAAAGCGCCAGGATCAAGATGAGGGCCCCTCCATGTAGAAGGGGAAAAAGAATAGAAAAGATCGTCACCGACCGCCCACGGCTGATCACACGAGCAAGCAGCCCCAGCAGGACCCTTCAGGCCACTTCCACAAGCTCATGGAGAGCCCGTGCACCAACCACAACTACCTCGTCAAACACCTCTACAAGGACTGTGAGCTCCTCAAGTGCCTTCTGTGATAGGCCGGTGGGCCAAAGGAAGAAAAGGCACAGAAGCAGCGGC
The DNA here is from genome assembly GCF_019320115.1 of Miscanthus floridulus. Taxonomy (NCBI): domain Eukaryota; kingdom Viridiplantae; phylum Streptophyta; class Magnoliopsida; order Poales; family Poaceae; genus Miscanthus; species Miscanthus floridulus. Next base: position 62,862,554 of record NC_089580.1, on the reverse strand, counting down.
CAAGAAAGGGGGCGTAGCGGACAAGGATCCAGATGACTAAAGGTTGAAGTGATCCGACCGGACGTCTACCAACTGAAGGACGACAATGACGACATTCTCACCAAACGCTTGGGATAGCTATGTCATTTTTTCCTCCCCTAAATTTCAGTCTTACCATTGTTTACTTAGCGTTTGCTCCTATAAGAGCACCCCAACCTGAACACTTTTTGGCCTAGGTCGCTTAGAGGCTCCACAAGGGTACAGTACTACCTCTCTTTTTCGTTTACTATCATATGGTGAAACTCCTTCTTACCCAAGCAAAAGGGTAGTTCGTTCTTTTAATTTGCCTTACGTAGCTTTGCTTTAAAACATTCTGACCAATCGCACCCTGCCTTTCCCTATGGTTACGAGCAGCTGAGCCCACATGCTCCCAAGGTTGCAGCCTACGGGGCGAACGGGCAAGTACGAGAAAGAAAGAATAAAAAACAAAATTATGCTAAGGGAAAAACTAAGGAACGAAAGGGATAAGTTTCCCCGAACGAAGTGACTCTATCACAAAAAATGAAACCGATTGTAGTCATTAAAACACACAAGAATGTTTACACGGGGGCTCCCCCACAAACTTAATCTTTTTACATATACTAAACTACTTATACTTTACACACTATTGGGGCGGATCGGTGGCATCTGATGTTGGTACGACCGGCGAAGGCGTGGGTTGCACACTCCCCAGCGGGACAACATTCGGCTCCGTCGATGCCGGGGTGATGTCCACCTCCGACCCAGGCTCCATGTCATCCATAGGCTAGGCAACATCCCCCTGACGCATGCTTCTGGCCATGTCTTCATGACAGACGTCCATCACCCACTATGCAGAGACTTGCCCTACCACCAACCTTGCATGCGGCAGCATGCTCTCCCCGAGCGATTGTATGTCCTCCATGCTCAAGCCATCAGCATACCCACTATAGATAGTGGCGAAATCTAGGTTCGGGTGGTATGTCGCCACTGAGGTCAACACCCCTGACACCCACTTGTGATAAGGTCTTAAATCGCATCTGGGACCTCTGCTAGCTGGACAGCAGGCGCGCTGGTACTTGGTGCTGACCCGAAGACCTCCGAGATGACAAGCTAGGCGACATTACAGATCTGGTCAAGTTCCCCCTCGAGAGCACATCGCTCTTTGTGAGACTTGGCCAGCTCCTCTACTTTCCGGCCAAAAGTCACCTTGACCATCTCTAGGTCCTGCTCCAGTGACTTCACCTTTCCGCCTAGCTCTGAAAGAAGGGCGACAAGCTCAGAAACAGGCTAAGGGAAGAAACCAACACAACGAACAACACAAAAGGTATGTACCAAGGTGGAAGTTCTCAAGGGTGGACAACTCCTCTGCCTGCCGAGCCACCTGCTCGTGCAGCAGGGCGCTTGGCTCCTCCATGCCCATCACCTGGCCCCGAAGCGTGAGCACTTCCTAGTCTGCCTTTGACCGGGCCTTTCGCTCTGACTCTAGGGCATTTCATTCTAACACCAAGGCATCTTGCTCCGACTCAAGGGCCTCAAGGGAATTTTGGAGCGCTGCCATAGTGTCCGACAGGGATTTCTACAACCCCGCCTTGGTCTTCACCTGGTAGGACTTCGCCACCTTAAGCCCTCGCTCGGCGGTGGTCGCCCGCTCCACTGCACGTTGCTCCTTTGCCCACAACGCAGTCACTTCAGCCGCCCGGTCCTAGGACTCACGGCGGGCGGACTCTAGTTGATTCTCAAGCTTAGCCACCCAGGCATGCTCCACCCGAAGGAAGTGGGACTTATGGGATGACATCTCCTTTAGACCCTACAAAAAGCAAGCATGCTGAGGCAACCAACAAGAGATTCAGAGGTCAAGGACAAAAACGGGAAACTCACCTCCACGACGAGCTGCAGGTCGACCTAGACTAACTATTGGGTTGACTTAACCCGCTCTAGGGCGTCCTCGAGCTTCATGGATAGGTTGGTGAGCTCAGACACCGTGGCAAGTCCTTTCCCCCTAAGGATGTCCTAGAGCTGACACTCCTAGGAATCTCGAAGGATGAACCATGCCTTTGCCGAGTCCTCAGGGCAGGGCCACTCTAGGTCACCCTTCGGTAGCCTCTGACTAGACCACCGCTAGCTCCCACGATGACACCGGCAGCTCCACCATGTCATCTACCTCGTCGTCAGATGGGATCTCCACCACCTCGGTTGCGCGGGCTGCCGCCGGCCGTTCTGACTGCGTCCCGGCCGCGTCTCCCCCTGGTGCCTTCAGCTCTGACTATGAGGGTGAGCCATGCAGCCCTCCACCTGGCGAGGCAGGGAGCTCGGTCTCCCTCTCCGCTTTCACCTTAGTTGGTGGAGGAGGGGCCACAAGAGTTACCTCCGACGTGACCTCCATCGTCAGCATCGAGATCATCGCCAATGCCAATTCCGCCGCTGCCACCGTACCAGCAATCGACCCGGGGGGCACCACCCCTAGAAGGGAAGGGTTTGCCACCACCACCCTATTCCCCCCACCGCTCGCCACAACATGCTATAGGGTGGGCCTACAAACCTCCCACACGGGTGTTAGGGCGATGCTCAACCCTGTCATCGCCCTGCTGCTGACAAAAATTACAGATAAGTCATACTCCAAAAAGACTCAATAGCAAAAGAATCAAAGAAAAACATACCAAGAGGAAAGCAGCATGACTCTCAAGGTAAGACCCAACATTGATGGGCCTGTAGGGCAAGGACCACTCCTAGGCTGTGACCCGTGCCCCCTCACTTCAGCCGGGGGCGGAGTCGTCCTAACCGGCTCCTGCCCGGCCTATGGGTCATCGTGACCCATAGCTCAGGATGCCCCGACTAGAGCAACAAGTGAGGCATCCTCCAGCTGCGAGTCACGCGCTAGCACCAGTCCCAGCGACACATGGTATGGGGTGTACGACCCTAGATACCCATGGTAGACCACATGGGCTGCCCTCCGAGGGGTGGCGCAGCCCACAAGAAGAAGCCTTGCAGGGCATGACTTTACTTGGCGCCTTCCACAAGACATCGGGAAGATATCCTGAAGATACTACGAGATCTGTTAGGATATATATGATCCCAAGATTCCTATAATCAGTTATTACTTTCTGGTTATCTCTCAGATCCAATCGACTTGTAACCCTGCCTCCTAGACTATATAAGGCGGGCAGGGACCCCTTCTAAAATCATGGCATATCATACGATAGCTAATACAAACCAATAGACCACGGGAGTAGGGTATTACGTCATACTAATGGCCTAAACCTATCTAACTCGTGTGTCTCTGTTGCCTTCTTGTTCTTGATCTCGCGCTCCTCTACCGATCAATCTAACTTCGTGGGATACCCCTCGGAGGACCGCCGATGATATTCTGTCGATAGTTGGCACGCCAGGTAGGGGTGTGCGTGTTGTTTCCTTATCGAACAAGATGGCTTTTTTCATAGGCTCTTCATCCCTTCCGCAGCTTGGCCAGATCTTCATGGTCAGATCCATCTCGTGGGTCATCAACGCTGATGGAGTCGGAGAGCTCCTCGAGCCGAGGCAGATCGGTTCTATGCTGGCCACCCCCGCACCTGCAACTGTAGATCCAATCTCAGAGTCGATTCTAAGGTCTCCTTCAGCAATGACTCACCATCTGCTTCCTCGCTACCAGAGGAGGCCTATCAACAACGACAATCTGATCGAATCCATCGATCGGGTTGGACTGAAGCTCGCCGATTGTCTCTTTGTCACTGAATCGACATTGGACACTCTGGTTCAGCGCTGACCACCCTCCGATCCAGATCTATCGGAGGCTGCTCGGGAAACTATAGGGGTTATGGCCCTACCCTTTGGATTCTCCAACACCGCCGCCGCTTACCAACATGCCCTAAGGGGCAAACTCACCGATTAGGTCGCCATCTAGCTTCCGCCAGCCGTCAACATGCTACACTTAGGCTGGAGCCCCGAGGCGCACCTCCAGACCATCCTAGAAGAAACTCTAGGCTCTGAGTCTTAGGGCTCTATGGAGACCCTCGCCAAAACCTTCTCTGATCAATTTCTCCTTCCACCCTTCCGAGGTGGTGCGATCTTCAACGTCAGCATCGACAGCCCTCCTTGGAACAGTGAAACCGAGGAGGAGCACGCTGCTTGGGAGAACCAGAACGTCAACCGTGCATAGTGGCAAGAAAATGAGGCAGCCATCGTGAGGGCCGAGGCTGCTCAGAATAATCTGCTCGATTCTCAACGCTCTCGCTCCACCGCGACCTTAACAAAGAATTTCTCCGTGTTGACAGCCACGACGTCTTCAAGACTCCAAGCGCCAATTTGGCGGTAGCCGCTAACGAGCTCGCTCATTTCCCTCAAATGCTCAAGCTCGCCAAGATTGCCACCATGCTTAAAGTGGCTCACTGTCAGTTAATGAGATCCGTGAGGATCAGAGACCTTCGTGCTCTATGGGCACGATTCATCGATCAGCTGTGTCGAGATCCAATCATCGCCCCAGTCAAAGCTGCTTCACCGACCAGTTGCTACCTCTCCAAGGGGGACCCAGGGGGCATCGCGCTGAACACCATCGCTAGCATGACCAGGAGGTCGAATAGGATGCTAGAGTACATCTCAGCAACCTCCGGGATGTGCGACGATGTATCGAGCAACATTGCTTTGGCCACCATGAAGACAAAGTGCATCGTTGCTAGGATTACAAAAAGGAGTATGGAAACCCAGACTCAGCCCTCGAGCCTATCCCTGACCACAACACCACAGATGATGGTGTCGACAACCCTGACTGGCCTCCAACTTTCACAAGGGCACTCTGAACGCTTCGGTGGCCCCGTGGTTTTAAGATCACCGGGGTCGAGCCCTATGAAGGAAGAATGAACCCAACTCAATGGCTACAGGCTTACGCCACTATCGTCCGCGCCGCGGGAGGAGACACCAGTGTCATGGCAAATTATCTCCCCGTCATGCTCATGCCACCCGCCATGAGCTGGTTTACCAGCCTTGTGCCGGACTCCATTGGGTCATGGGAAGAGTTGAAGAAAGTCTTCACCGACAACTATATGGCCACATGTACTCGACCCGACATGAAGCATGATCTCAGCCGTATCAACCAAAAGCCATTCGAGCTCCTCTGCAGCTATATCCGATGTTTCTCTGAGATGAGGAACTCTATCCCCAACATCATGGAAGCTGAAGTCATCACCGCCTTTATCCAAGGACTCCACCATCGTGAGCTTTGCTCCAAATTCAACCGCAAGCCGCCCACCGGTATCGGCGAAATGATAACTACCGCCAACCAGTATGCTGATGCCAAGGAAGCCAAGGTGCGCTTCAATGAGGATGCAGGCACTCAGCGCCTGCCTCACCGCTACGACGATCGCCCTAAAGATCGACGTCACTGCGAGAACCACCCCGACAACCGCAACTACCATCGCGATAGCGGCCATGATCGAACAGGAGGACACAGGCCTAGCCAAAATTGCCTCCGCCAACCAGAACACATCGTCACCGCCATTAGTCAACCTCTCGCTAAGCATAACTATGATGAATAGTACCAAAAGATCCTCGATGGCCCGTGCCCTCTTCATAAGAATGCCAAACACAAGATGAAGGACTGCATTGGTCTAGCTAGGGTGTTCTAGGACAAGAGGCTCGATGATGATGCCAACGATGGAGCCAGAGGTCGCCGACCACCTGGGAACACCAACAACGCCTTTCAGGACCACGATAAGGTGGTCGCCACCATCTTCGGGGACCTCGCCTCCACTAAGAGTAGAAGGAAACGGAAGTTCGCCGCCCAACGAGTGCTCACCGTCGCTTCAGAAGAAACTACCGCCGACCCTAGCTATCGGCCATGGTCTGAGGTCCCCATCACTTTTAGCAGGGCTGACTAGTGGGTAGATATACCCTACACAGGGCATTTCCCCCTTGTCCTCGATGCAACCGTCTAGAAGGTGCTCTTTAGAAAAGTCCTTGTTGACGGTGGCAGTGCTTTGAACCTACTTTTTGCTGAGGCCCTAAGGGAGTTGGGCCTCACGATATCAGATCTCACACCCTCGGACTCCTCCTTCTGGGGTGTGGTACCTAGAAGGGCATCCAAACCACTTGGAGAGATCACCCTACTAGTATAGTTTGGCATGGCAAGCAACTATTGCGTTGAGCATATCAACTTCTACGTCGCTGACTTCGACACTGCCTACCACGCCATACTTGGCTGGCCAGCTCTGGCCAAATTCATTGCCATACCACACTACATGTATTTGGTGTTGAAGATGCCTTTGCCTACAGGAGTCCTGGCTCTACGGGCCAACCTCTCCGTTGCCTACGCCTACGAGATAGAGAGTCTCGCTCTCGCCAAAGCCACCGACCTCTCCATCCAGATGGCTAGCGTGGTCACCGAAGCCAAGACAACACCCACCGATGACATGGAGATTTTAGAGCTAGAGCTTCCCTATGCCTCTGCCAAGTCCAAGGAAATCAATGAGGTTGGCCTCGGCCTCGACGACGCCTCTAAGACCGTGAAGATTGGGGCTCACCTTGACCCCAAATAGGAAAGCATGCTCGTCTCCTTCCTACGTGCCAACACCGATGTGTTTGCTTGGAAACCTGCAAACATGCCAGGGGTACCATGGGAGAAGATCGAGCACTCCTTGAATGTCTCGCCAACCGCCAAACCGATCAAGCAGAAACTCCACCGATTTGCGCCAGACAAGAAGGAGGCTATTAGGGTAGAAACAAAATGGGTCTTAGCTGCCGAGTTTATAAAAGAAGTGTATCATCTAGATTGGGTAGCAAACCCTATTCTCATTTGAAAAAAGAATAAAGAATGGAGAATGTACGTTGATTATACTGATCTTAACAAACATTGCCCTAAAGACCCCTTTGGCTTGCCTCGGATAGACAAGGTTATAGACTCTACCGCCGGCTACAAACTACTCTCCTTCCTTGACTGTTACTCTAGCTATCATCATATCTCCCACAAGGAAGAAGACCAGATAAAGACGTCGTTCATTACACCTTTCAGTGCATACTGCTATAAAACTATGTCCTTCGGACTCAAGAACATCAGGGCTACCTACCAAAGGGCCATCTAGATGTGCCTCGACCAACAGATCAGCCGCAACATTGAAGCCTACATCGATGATGTGGTCGTCAAGACCAAGACAACCAACAACCTTATCGCCGACCTCGAAGAAACCTTTGCCAACCTGAACAAGTACCAATGGAAGTTGAACCCTTCAAAGTGCATCTTTGGAGTTCCATCCGATATACTGCTGGGCTACATCGTTAGTGCTCGAGGCATCGAGCCTAATCCTGACAAGGTCTCCACCATCACCAATATGAAATGGCCAACATGCGTCAAGGATATACAGAAGCTTACAGGCTACATGGCTACTTTAAGCCGCCTCATATCACGACTCAGCGAAAAAGGGCTACCTTTCTTCAAGCTCCTTAAGGCCTCCGAGCACTTTTCCTGATCAGAGGAGGCAGACTCAGCTTTTGAGCAGCTCAAGTTGTTCTTAACAAAGCCACCGATCATGACAGTGCCAAGGCCAGATGAGACTCTGCTAATATACATCGCCGCCACTTCTCGCGTTGTGAGCACAGCTATTGTCGTCGAACGCGAAGAGTCCGGGCATGCTTATAAAGTACAATGTCTGGTTTACTTCATTAGTGAGGTACTTAATGAGCCCAAAACTTGTTACCCTCAGGTACAAAAGCTGTTATACGCCATTCTTATTACATCGCGCAAACTCCGACACTACTTCGAATACTACAAGATCGTTGTGGTCACTGAGTTCCCTTTGGGGGACATTCTCCGCAACAAAGAAGCCAATGGCCACATCATTAAATGGGTTGTTAAGCTCAGCCCCTATTCCATCGAATTTAGAAGAAGACATACCATTAAGTCACAGGCGCTCGCTGACTTCATTGCTGAATGGACCGAGATCCAAGAGCCCATCGCCGCTGCTTGCCCTGAACACTAGGTGATGTACTTCGACAGTGCCCTTAACATCAATAGTGCTGGTGTGGGCATTCTGTTCATTAGGCCGACCAAGGATAAGCTATGTTATGTTCTCCAGATACACTTCCCGGCCTCCAATAACGCCACGGAATACGAAGCTTGTCTCCATGGTCTTCGTACAGTTATTGAGCTCGGCGTCAAATGCCTCATGGTGTACGAGGACTCCACGCTGGTTATCAACTAGCTCAACAAGGACTGGTCCTATTCCAGCAATAAGATGGATGCTTACTACGCTGAAATCAGAAAGCTCAAAGGAAAATTCTATGGCATCGAGTATCACCACGTGGTACGTGACCAAAATCAACTTGCCGACCACTTATCCAAGTTGGGTTCTTCTCGTGCCATGATCCCACCGGGGGTCTTCGTTCAAGATCTCCCTGCACCATCCATCAAAGAAGATAAGGAAGTCGAAGAAGTTCCCCCTACCGAGCAGTTGGTACTTGCGGTACCTTCGCCGGTCGCCGATTGGAGGGAGCAATTCATCAAGTACCTCACCAGCGCTGAGGTACCCGCAGACAAGACTAAAACTGAATGCCTAGTTCATCGAAGCAAGCTTTACGTGCTGGTGGATGGCAGCTTGATGAGGAAAAGTGCCAAGGAAGGGATACTATAGAAATGCATCACCTAAGAGGAGGGAGTGAAGCTACTTCTCGAAATTCACTCTGGTTCCCGCGACAACCATGTGGCCTCGAGAACATTGGTCGGCAAGGCTTTTCGAGCTAGTTTTTATTGGCCCACAGCCATCACTAATGTAGAAGATCTCATCCGATGTTGTGAAGGATGCCAATTCTTCGCTAAGCAAATACATGTGCCGATGCAAGAGCTGCAAACCATCCCAGCTTCCTAGCCCTTTGTGTGCTGGGGACTGGACATGATCGGGCCTTTCAAGCCAGCACCGGGTGGTTTCTGGTACGTATATGTCGCCATTGACAAGTTCTCCAAGTGAATTGAATATAAACCGCTCATCTCGGCCACTGCAAAGAAGGCAGTTGAGCTCTTTGAAGATATCATCCATAGATTTGGTCTACCAAATAGCATCATCACCGATCTCGGAACTATGTTTATTGGCCATCACTTTTAGGACTTTTGCGAAGACTATTGCATCTCTGTCAAATATGTCTCCGTTGCCCATCCACAAGCCAACGGTCAGGTCGAACGGGCAAATGGTATGATCCTTGATGCCCTAAAAAGTGACTATATCAGAAAGAAGAAAAGCACCCGAGTAGATGGCTCAAGGAGCTTCCAGCTGTAGTCTGGGGACTGCGTACTCAAGCTAGTCATAGCACCAGCATGACTCCATACTTTTTGGTCTATGGCTCTAAAGCCATACTACCAGCGGACGTTACTTTCCGAGCACCTAGAGTGGAAAACTATGATGAAGAGCAGGCCAAGGCTGTTTGATCTGAGGACATCGATAGGGCAGAGGAAGAATGCCTAATCACCTACGTCCATAGAGCTAAATATCTGGAAGGCTTGCGGAGGTACTACAACTGAAACATCAAAGGTCATTCATATGCTGTCGGTGATCTCGTTCTCCGCAGAAAACAAAAAACTGAAGGGTTGCAAAAGCTCTCTTCCCCCTGGGAAGGGCCTTATGTTGTCAAAGAAGTTACTCGACTAGGTTCTTATCGCCTAAGTGACTTAGAAGGAGTCGATGTTCCCAACTCGTGGCACATCGAGCACCTTATATGTTTCTATCCTTAAAACACTCTAGATATGTACTCTATAATTTTATATTCAGTATAGTTTTTGGTCTCCATAAATTGTCTCCGTTTTGTCTCTATTGTGGTTTAACATCCACTTGTGGTCACCGAGCTATATGCTACTTCATGATGAACTCCAATGCATAATCACCGTAACTACGCTGACCACGTTTCTCCAAATCGCCAAGCTCAATTTCTCCAAATCGCCGAATATGTTTCTCCAAATTGCCGAGCACGTTTTCTCCAAATCACTGAACACGATTTCTCCAAATCGCCGAGCACGTTTTCTCCAAATCGCCGAACATGATTTCTCCAAATCACCGAATATGTTTTCTCCAAAATTGCCGAACACGATTTCTCCAAATCGCCGAGCACGTTTTCTCCAAATCGCCGAACACGATTTCTCCAAATCGCCGAGCACGTTTTCTCCAAATCGCCGAACACGATTTCTCCAAATCACCGAGCACGTTTTCTCCCAATCGCCGAGCATGTTTTCTCCCAATCACCGAGCATGTTTTCTCCAAATCGCCAAACATTTTTTGATCGGAGAGCAACATCCTTTCTTTTCTGTTCTCTTCGGAGACGACCCAGTCTCCGATCTCTCCCTACACATGCTACAGGCTCCGAGCTCTGCGTTATGGGTGGTCGGCTATAGTCCCTTGGTCACACCTATTTTTCCTACATGTCTACGGGCTCCACGCTCGACGTTATGGACTATGGGTCAGCCAAGGCCGAGAGTTCAACATAGAATACATTGCTTGGACGCCGCTTATGTTGCCTTTATCTCCAAATTCGTATAACAACTACCGAGCAGCACACGTTCTGCGTTGTTTTTTTATGGAAAAAGACCCAGTTAGCGATTTTTCCCTACATGTGCCACGGGATCTACACTCTGTGTCATGGGTGGTCGTCTGCGGTTCTGGGGTCACGTCTATTACTCCTACACGTGCATAGGCTCTGTGCTCGAAGTTATGGACTATGGGCTGGCCAAGGCCATAGGGATCAGTAGCAGACCAACTGTTTGGATGTTCTTTGAACTACGCATAATCACGTCAGGTTTGAAACTGCGAAGACTATTTCACCAAACTACAAGCAAACTGCATATATTACATATACATGCACCTTATAGCATTTATTCGACGAATAGTTGTTTCTTGCACTTTTGTGCATTCTAATTGCACTGTCAGGCCTCTACAAATGATAATCTATGAGCTTATTACTAAGCTTCACCGTTACCATCCATTTCACCAAATAAGTCTATATTGTCAGCCAGCATCTTCGCTGTGTCCTCCACTTTGTCCTCCAGCTGTTGTGTCCCCACGTTGTCTAGTCCTTCGGTGAACCCACCCCCTATCGACTGAAGGTCGATGGTAGGGTAATGGGACTGAACAACCGCGAGGACATGGGTAGCGACGGTCATAATGGCATCGCTGTTGAGAGTCTTGAAGTTCTCCCATGCTGCCTTGCACCTCTGGATTACGGTGTTAGGACGTTGACGCCTATCATCGTGCTGAGCGGCTGGTTCCAGATCGACATAGTCAAGCACCGGCTTAATTGCGGCGATTACAGCGTCGAAGTTCTCCTTTTGGACCTTGGCCTCCTGCACCAGCACGTCAAACTGCACTTTGGCTTTATGACGATAGCCTATGAGAGTTACAATGATCCATTATACAAGGAAGCTACTTCAACAGTAATTCCAACAAAGAGGAATTCACCTTTCAGCTCCTCAACAAGTTTGTCTGCCCGCTCTACTTCCTTTGCTTTCTCCTGGCGAAGTTGATCGACGGCTTGGCGCATTTGGCCGAGCTCAGCGTCTTGCTCTGCAAGCACAACAGTTGTTAACAAAAATGTGGTTGTTCAGCAATACCAAAGTACATTCATTGATATACCATACCTGCTTTCTGTTTGGAAATACTATTGAGTTGTTCGTTTTTCCTCTCCAGCTGCTCGGAAGCACTTTTTAGTTGGTCGGAGATAGCAGCCAGTTGCTCGAACTGGCTCCGCACTTACTTGGACACAGCTGCCAGCTTTTCGGTAAGGACCCCCTTCTGGTATTCTAGGTCCCACGCATTCAACTCCTCAAGGTCTCGTTCATGTTGGGCCCTCTGGATATTCTTCTCCGATAGGTTCCTGGCTTCTTTGAGTTTTTCGTTCTCTGCAGCAAGGGGCTCCATTCGCTTTATCAGCTGGCAGCGCTGCTTGGCAACTCGAGATATTTCCTGCAAAATGCATGATGACATTATCGTTAACCAATTCCAATAAACAACCAAGGACCTTTCAAGATGAATTATTCACCATGATTTGTTTCATCACACTAGTTAGGGAAGTCTCTAGTCTCTTGAACTCTTTGGTGGTGTCCTCCTCTTTGACAATAACTATTTCATCACCGCGCTTTCGGAGGATCCAGGCTACTTGGGGTCAAGGTTCATCACGCACGATCTCCTCCACTTCGTCCTCCTCCATCACAGCCAGGGGGACCACCTTGGGGCTCAATGGTCGGATAGCAGGTCCGACCACGCCCTCTAAAGTATCGAGGACCACCGTTTGCTCCTTCGGCGTCGAAAGCTTTTCCGCTACTGATTCCACCGTTGCCGAAGGTGCTGGCGCCAACTTGTTTGCCATAGTAGGCAGTCGCTCGTGGCTTTCAAGCCCACTAGGGGCAGCAATTGGCTCCCCCACGTGCTCCTAAACACTCGGGGACTCCTGGATGTGGTCTACTAGCATCCCCACTGCTCCAGGGCTAGTTTCTTGTTGCTGCTTAGTCTGAGCGGGCGGGGCTGGATCAGTTGATGGCTTTGCACTGTACCAAATAAGTTATTCAGTCATAATAGAAGTAAGGGAAATATAGCAAAGTAACATCAGCACAAGTACACTTACGATTTGGTCTGATGGTTCAATTTCTTGAATCGGCGGTGCTGGCCTGAGCCTCCAGGCGTGGCTACAGTGTCGACTTCTATGCTCAATGGGGGAATTCTTAGCTCTTCCTCGGTCGGCCTTGGTTCCGCCTACTACTCCGGGGCTGCTGCCGTTTGTTGCTCGGGGATCTCCGTTGCTCGCCCCACGGGGATTTCCGATGTCTGCTGTGCTGCAATTCCCTTCGCTCGTTGCTCAGGGACTCTCCTTGTCAGAGCTTCATGGACTTCTTTGCCTACCCTAGTTTGTTGCTCCTAGCGTGGGTTGCGTGGAGGCCCTTTCGTGCTCGGGGGAGGGTTCGTGAGAATCTCATCATCGTCAGACCAATCGAACACCGTGGTTCTTCGTGTTTGATTGGTCTGGTCATCATCTAGAGAGATCCTGCCTAGTTTGCGAGGAGCTGTCGCTGCTGTTTTCCTCTTCTTCTAGGCCAGCTCATCTTCTGCCGACCTCTTCCCTTGGGTTTTCACCGACATTGAGGGAGGACTCTCCGTCCGACCAGTGTCCATTCCTCTAGATTCCGAGGGGACACCGACGGAGCTTTCTTCAATTTAAACAGGTCGTCGTGCATCCACTGACAGCGGCCAATCATTTCTTGGCACGCCCGAGAAATACACCACCATGTCCTATGAATGGATCTTCACATGAGTAGGATTAGTTTATTGCTCGATAGTATAAATAAACTTCTCGGAAACATATAGTCAGGACATTCACCTGAGGAGGCAGATTCTTGCAATTGAAGGGCTTTGTGTACCCTGACAGCCTAAAGGAGGATAGCGGAGCAAACAGCTCGGTAGTTCGCTCTTTGACGTTGCTCCTGGATAGTATTTCTAGCCTCTCTCGAGTATCGTCGGTCTCCCCTTTGAATTCAAAGCCTAGGTGCGCCCTCTCTTTACAGGGTTGTATGTGGCGCACTATGAAACTCACCGCTACCAATCTACCATTGGTCTTCACACCCTTTATCAAGCCAAGGACCTCTGGCTTTCTGGGATGTGGTCGGCATTACAACACACCGCTGGGTGGCTTTGTTTCATGTAGAACCATCTAGTGTTCCACCCCTTCAGCGACGTGTTTAGCGGTATGGTAAGATATTCACTCGCCATCCCATCCTAAAGCTAGAGATACACCCTGCCGACCACCTTGGAACTAGCGCTGCCTCTCTTCTTCAGCCAGAATAGGTGATAGAATAGATTAAAGTGGGGTAGGATTCCAAGGTATGCCTCACAAAAGTGGATGAAGATAGAGATGTGCAGAATGGTATTGGGGTGGAGATTGCATAGAGTAACCCCCCAGAGCTCCAACAGATCCCTCAGAAATGGGTGAACAGGAAACCCTAACCCGCACCAGAAATAGTCTTCGAATACCACTGCTTCGTCAATGTGAGGCGTGGGAAAGGACTCATCGAGAGCTGGCCGCCATCCAACAGTCGCACGGTCAGGGAGAACGCCGGCTTCCACCAATCGGTTCAGCTTAGCTTCTCCTATCCATGATGGCACCCACTCCTCATCGCATCAGGCCATGGTGTCCACCTTCTTGGGACTCGTCTTCTTTGGTTTTGCAGCTCCTCTCTTCAGCGTCATCTCTTAGATCTAGTTAGGTTTCGGTGGCGGAGGCAAATGTGGTTGCGGATTCGATGGCGCAAGAGATGAGGAGGAAGATGAAGTGGAAAAGGTGGGAATGGGGTCTACAGTGACACTATTATATTGGATTTTCCCCACTGTTCCGCATTCAAGGGTTTTTTGGGAACCGTTCCTGTGATCTGCGCCGCTCCGATTTCTCTGATGCGGCAAATAGGCCGTTACCTGGGCTTTCTGTGCAACCGCAGCCCATGGCGCTCATTTATCACTGCCTTCAGTTGCTCCTCACTGAAATATCGCTGACTTCTCCACCATTTATTGAGGCTAAGTAACTAACACTGTACAACTATTACTCTAGTTTTTCTCCATGATTTGATTTCTCCGATAACTCCACCTGTAGCTTGGGGACTGGCGGCCTATTCCATTGGTCTTTGATTGTTTTTTGTTTCTAACCCTAGCACCACATGACTGCGTCACCTACTGTTAGGCTCGGGGACCAAGTGGGCACACTTCACCTTGCGGTGAATGTGTTTGTTCTCATCTCAAGGCTACGCCCGGGGACTAGCTGCCTACTCGGCTGGTCTTCTACTTTATGACCCTGGCACCACATGACTATGCCACCTACTGTCAGGCTCGGGGACTAAGTGGGCACACTTCACCTTGCGGTGAATGTGCTTTGTCTCTTTTTGGGTCATGACCCGAGACTAGCTGCTTGCTCGACTGGTTTTCTACTATTCTTCAAGTTTCTGACCTTGGCACCACATGACTACATCATCTGCTGTTAGGCTCGGGGACTAAGTGGGCATACTTCACCTCACAGTGAGTGTGCGGGATTTTTTTCTCGAAGACTACATGCCTATAAAGGAAGATTGACTCCTGCAACTTTGTTCGAACTCTAAGTGGGCACACTTGGTCCACTACGGAGAAATTTTTGATTCTAAACTTAAGCTCCTTACACCCTTATGGCAAGCCATACTTGGGTCACTCTGCTCAGCGATAGGTCGTGCTATTCGGCAATAGGTTATGCTACTTGGCAACGGTTCACACTACTCGGTGATGGCTCACGCAGCTCGACAGTTCAGCATGGTGGTTGGACCATGAGTTTGACTGCTCGGCATTATTCGCACCTACTCGGACAAGCTCAAGACGACGTTGCACAATGGGTACAAGGCGCTCGGGGACTAGTTATGGGGTGTACGACCCTGGATACCCATGGCAGACCACATAGGCTATGCCCCTAGGGGTGGCCTAGCCCACAAGAAGAAGCCTTATGGGGCACGACTCTGCTCGGCACCTTCCACAAAACATCGGGAAGATATCCTGAAGATACTACGAGATCTGTTAGGATATGTATGATCCCAAGATTCCTGTAATCAGTTATTACTTTTCGGTTATCTCTCAGATCTAACTGACATGTAACCCTGCCTCCTGGACTATATAAGGCGGGCAGGGACCCCTTCTAAAATCACGGCATATCAAACGATAGCTAATACAAACCAATAGACCACAGGAGTAGGGTATTACGTCATACTAGCAGCCTAAACCTGTCTAACTCGTGTGTCTCTATTGCCTTCTTGTTCTTGATCTCGCGCTCCTCTATCGATCAATCTACCTTCATGGGATGCCCCTCGGGGGACTGTCGATGATATTCTGTCGACACATGGGTACTAGCCCACTCCTCAGATCGCTTGGCTTGCTCGACCGCATCCGCGACAGGTGGGGACGAGACTGGCAACGCCACCAACGGGCACGGTGACCACGTCCGCTTCGCCTCCCATTCACCGACGGCGTCCACGCTCGTTGCATGCTTCCTCAGCACAGGAACCACAGCGTGCCTCTCCGCCTCCTGCACATCACCAGCGGATAATGCCACTAGGTCACGACGCTCCACTGAGGTCATGGTGACCTCCCAGCTTTCCTCGTTCTCGGAGAAAATCATGTCATCAACCTTAGTAGGAGCCTCCGACTCGAGCTTTGACTCAACGTCGCTCCATCTTTACCTAGCCTTCACGCGCCGAGCAATCTCCTGCTCCTTCTCTTTCTTCCACCGAACCTCCTTGGTTCTCTTCTTCTTCCTGGCATCCGCCACCTCCTTCTAGGCGGCCTACCAAGCCACGCCCTCTGGTCTCTTGGGAAGGTGCAGCTAGGACTTGTAAACTCTAAGTCCCTACAGAACAGGCAACTCGAAATAAAAAAATAGGAACATAGAGGAAGAAGCATGAACTAAAGGGAAGGGAGCATACCAGTCTGGACACGATCATGGAGTTGAAAGGTGTGGGCTTCCCATCGACCTTCTCTTTGGGCTTCCGCTGCAGCACTCGGTCAAAGTGACTCTAGACCTCATCGTCTAGCAGCTCCTCTGATGATGCATGGTCCGAGTCCATCGGGCCATTGTACTTCCACATCGGCTGCGTCCTCTCCGCCAATGGCGCAACCCAGCGGCGGTAGAGGGTGTGGAACACCCGCATCCCATCAAGGCCATGCCACATGAGCTTCCAAAGCTCCTCCTCGATGATCTCCACCTTCTTCTCTCGATGGGCATAACCCCACAACCAACTATCTTGCTTCTTCAGCCTCCCTTCGGTGAACACCGAGAATGGCGCCTCCGTAGGATTCCTGATGTAAAACCACTCCTGTGCCACCGTTGGTTGGAGTCACAAGGGATGTACGTGGGATACGAGCCTCCCATGCTCAGTTTTCTCTGCAGGGCGAAACCCCCACCGATGCAACCTTGGGTGGATTCCCCACCATCAAAGCTCTCCTAGAGAACAGCCATCGGAAGAAGTCCACATGCGGCTCCATCCCAAGGAAGGCCTCATAGACAGTAATGAAGCCAGCGATATGTAGCACCCCCATCGAATTGAGGTGCAGCAACTCCAGACCCCACTCATTGAGGAGTCCATGCAGGAACTAGTGTGTGGGGTATCCTAACCCGCGCTCATGGAAGGCAAGAAAGGAAACCACCTTGCCGAGCTGAGGTTGTGGAAACTCCTCCCTCCCGGGAGCCCTCTAGTGCGCCACCTCCTTCGACAGTAGAAACCCCTTCACAGAAAAGGACTTCAACACCGACTCTCTCATAGTGGATGTAACACCTCGGGTGTTAGCCTTGCATAACTTGACTCGCATAGCATCAGCATGATCATAAAGCATTCATATACAAGCTTTGACATTTGAAACATTCGATTGAAACATGTGCAACATTCTTATTATTTCATGTTTCCATGTGTATGTGCATATGATCATGAGTGTAAACATGTAGATGATTGTGTGACCTTGCAAATAGCTTAAACATGTTTAGAATATCATCATGAACAACTTTGGTATTTAGGACTAGGGCTAATTAGGTCATTATGTCATAGTTTAAGTATGTATCATCATTTGAATGTAGCTTGTTTGACCAAGTTTGAACTAGGTGTTAGAGACCTTGCATGGAGGAGATCACTAAAGCAAAGTTGTAGTGTTTGACATAAGGAACAACTTTTATTTTTAGGTCATTGACTGATTCAGCTCCTAGCATGCTTGAATGGGTCCCACAAAAATCAGCAAAATCAAGATTTCAACACTTAAGAAATTTTTCTAAGTCTTGTACCCTAACCGTGCTGACAGCCGATGTTTGGGATGATTTTACTCTGTTTCTGTTGTGAATTAGAACAAGTTCTTTGAACAAGATTTGTAGCTGGTACTTCGGGCTTCAACTTTGGTTTAGGAAGTTTTGGCTAGAAGTCCATGGATTAGGAGTTTGATCGACTCGAAAACACACTGTTAGGCTGCTCCTCGCTCGACTGAACAAACTGAATCGCAATTCTTCAGTGGCTGACCGGTTTAGGTCTTGGCCGCTGCGTGGACGCGAGGCTGGCCGTGCGTCGCCGGTGCTCTGCCCAGCGTGGCCAAGGTAGGTAGACGCGCGCCTTCAACTCCCCAACGTCTGCCCGCTCCCTCCCATGCTCACCATTTTCATTTTCCCCGGCCTCATTCCTCGCGGCAGCAGCAGCCGAGCACAGCACCGCTCCGCTGAGCCCGCCTGAGATCACCGCCGCCCCATTCTTCGATCAGTCACGCCTAAAGCTTCGCCTCCCTCTGCTCTATCCTTCCCTCATAGCAGCATCCATAGCCATTCCGTTGGTAAGCTATGTTCGCCTTGCGCCACCGCGGGGATGCCTCGCCAGAGCTCTGCCATGGCCGCTGCCATGGCCGTGCTTCGTCGGAGCAGCTCCAGCCATTTAGGTCGCGTAGCCACCGTCGTAGAGTCTCTATAGTCCTGTAGAGTGCGTCGCTTGACTTCGCCATGGCCTCCACCGGTGTGGCGTCGCTGTCCTGCTCCTCCGAGCCGCCATGGCCGCCACCGTCGTAGTTAGCGCCGGCGAGAGGCCCCACCAAGTATCTCAATGGGTGCGCTAGGTCACGAGTGTCTTGTAGCGTAGACGTCATCGCCGGTGAAGCTTGCCGTCGACGAGCCATAGCCACACAGTGCCGAGCAGCGCCGCTGCTCTGTTCGTGTCTCATTGGCATGTGGGGTCCCCTATCAGGCGGGTCCCACCGGTCAGCGACAGGAGTAGAATAGGCTAGTTCATTTAAATCCAGATCTGGTGTTGTTTTGTAAATTTTGTATCATTAGTTTGGTAGCTTCAAAAATTGTGAACTAAATTTGGTAGTGCTCCTTAGGAAGTGTAGTATTTAGGAAAAATATGTTCTTGACATTTACAGTAGAAATTTTTGGAGATTTAAATAGGGATTTGAAATGTGCTTTTGAATGCATTCAAATTTATTTATTTTATATCTAGAGTTCCTATGCTCCAAAAATTATGAAATTTTTGTGGTAAGCTAGTCTTAGCATATGTGAGCTCTAGTAAAAATTTGAAGATGAGTGCATGTGTAGATTTGTAGTTATACATTTTTCTTTTATAATTGGGAGATCCTTGTGTAAATTTTTATAAATTATTTAGGAATCCAAAATTCATGAAATTTGTTGGAGGTAATCCTAGTACCATATGGATGCTAAGTAAAATAGGAAATCTGTTGGTTGACACTTTTCAATAGGGTTTTCCATTTATGCTATTTCAAGCCTTGCTTGCCTTGTCATTTTTGTATAGGATGTTCTACTTGGAAAAAGGACATGAAATTTTTATAGTAGTCCTTTGATAGCATTAGTAAGGCACTGTAAATTTTTGAGAATTTATGAAGTACATCTGATATATGTTTATTATTTAACCTAAATATCTTAGTAAAATAATACAGGCATTTAAATAAATAGTTTGGGCTTCACCATTATATTATCTTAAATGTATTTGGTATGCTTAAACTATTGGTAGATTTTATGTTGTCAAATTTTGAATGATTACATGAAGTAGAAGTATGGTTACTTTGTATTGCATATTGAATAGTTTCCGGACAGGTTCTGGAGTTTGATGAGTTGCATATTGAAAATGATGTGTACTGTAAAAATGGTTAATAACAAAGTTATAGAGAATTTGATAAGCTTTCCAGAAAGTCTAGGATCACTGTATTTGGATTAGTAGAACTCTAGTTATGAGTGAAATGAGTAGCTACTGTTTTGTAGCATAATTGATGCATTGTGGGAGTAGATGATTAAATAATCGAGAAGAGATATGCACCTACTCAATAAACATGATGCACTTGTTAACATATATGCATTCGTAATACTTATGCCATACTCATGCATCTAGGATCAGAGGAAGAGATAACGTTGCTGGAATTCGAAGAAGCAGAGGAAGGAGACCAGTAGGAGAATCCACAAGCCGCAGCTCCCGAAGGCGTGGAGCAGAACCCTGAAGAGCTTCTGGAGTGTCCTGACCACCGCCCTACTTCCTTTCTGCAAGGCAAGCCCTAGAGCATTATAAGTCTCCCTGTAATTTACAAATATTTACTTAAGTACTTATGATTGATGCATTAGGTTATAAGAGTTGAATGGAACCACTTGATGCATATAAATTCCTTGTCTAGATATTACACCTTTAACCGGTATAGGTCCAAGATCGAATATATGCTTAGCCATGCTTAGACCGATAGAAGTCAGGTGATGTCCTATCACCTACGAGATGTAGGTGGATACCGGAGCACGGTTGGCTATATCTGCTATCGTGGAACAGAACCATGGGGTAAAAGTAAATCGAGACCGGACGGGAAGTTGATAGAGAAGCAACAAGACATGGAGGTCTTGGGTGTGGATTTATCCCCGTCTGTGTCGATTAAGGACCGTACCGTTGTTGGCGCTTCTGACAAGATTGAACGCATGCCTCTTACTTAGCTGGCCGGATAACTCGTTCCGACCGCGAAGCCGAGTAATTCAACTCAGGCCGAGACCCGTTCTGTTGTACGCTCCTTCCGGGGAACGATCAGACTGAGCCCAAGGGCAGGCTTGGCCTAAGCATCATGGCATCTGGTGTTCCAGATTGTGCAGCATGGTATGGACCCGTGAAATGTGTACCTGAGTTGTACCAAAGGTGACCTAAGGCTATCATGGCTGGTAGACCTGGGTTTGTGTTAGGAATAAATTCCCAGCTGGTTGAAATTGATTCGAATCATCGTCTCTCCTAGATAGTGAGAAACTTGGCTAGTCCCAACATCGTAGTAACTATGTTATGAAACATGATGGTTCGGATTAATATGGAATTACGATACCTGCTATGGTTACTATTGTATGCTTCTAAATGATATACCACATGTTTGGCACAAGATAGTTGCTAATCTAGAAATGGATAGTTATAATTAACTTGATAAAGGAATCATAATTGTACAATGGGTCAATTGCCTTTTACGCAAAATGTTATCAAGTTATGTCCACTTATACAGCCTTGCATAATCCTTAGAGTCATTTTATTTCTGGTTCATGACGGGTAAGTCTAGCTGAGTACTTTCTCGTACTCAGGGTTTATTTTCCCATTGTTACAGATGGCACTGTGTATCACGGCTATTGCAAGAGTTGCTTCTATCCCGCCATGGATGAGGAGTAAGCCTTGGGCGGGCTTCTTTATTAATTCCTATCTTTGCTTTTGTGGACCGTGATCCTATTTGGCACTGTATCAAACTATGTTGGAAACTTTATTTTTGAACTTAATTGCTTCCGCTTTATTTATCAAACTCGGTTTGTAATAACTTTTATTCTTACTCTGATGACGAAAGGTATCTGTGAACTTTATATAATATGTGGCATGTATGTTGAATCCTGTACGATCTTGGTTGTTGTAAATCATTTATCGAGACCCGTCGTGGTACTCGACGGACTACCGGGTTTATATGGGTTCAAGTATGACAGTGCGACTGCTTGCGGGCTGCCATTGTACTTGTACTCTTATAAATTGGTCGGTTCTGCGACAGCTGGTATCAGAGCAAGATTCAACGTTAATTGTCACAAGTGTATTTAAAACAAAAGTTTTTGTTTTCCAAAAACCCTTCTCTAGCAACTAATAGTTATATAATAGGTATTTGAAATCTAAAGTGTGCCAATGATCACTTTCCTTATGCCCAAATTAAGGACTATTAGGTGGCTATTTAAGTACTAACATGGGGGTTTTTACTTCATCGTCCATACGGCGTGTTATTGTATGGATACCATTCAGTTGAGTGGTAATGTATGGATCAAATGCCTCTACGCTAAGGTAAGATGATGAGTGTATGACCGCAAGATGTGAGCGTGCGGTCGGGGAGAGTTAGCTTTGATATGGCTATGTATGCATGCCTGCATGCGTATATGGTACGTATTTAATTATGGGTTTAAATTATTGTCGGGTAGATTGATACGGAGGTATATGTATGGATATACATATATGGAAGTATTTACAATTACATTCTGCATATTTTATTATGGGTTTAGGGCTGAGATGAAATTTTATGCAGGTACACTAACAATGAAACGTGTAGCTCGACTAGTTACGCTATTTATGAGAGAACGTATGTATGCCACCGTGTCTGCCGTTAGAAACAAATTTTTCCTAAGTTTGTGAGGACGTATGGAACGAGCATGCATCATGATAATTACCATTCATATAATTACATTGTTCCTCCCCTTATAAAATTCTTACTCGGTTATGTAACTCTTATCCATTATGTCATTGTCTCACCAAGTGGTACATGTTAATGGTGCAGATGGCACGCACCAAGCAGACTGCTCGCAAGTCCACCGGAGGCAGAGCTCCCAGCTGTCAGCTTGCTCCACGTACCCGTCAACGTCATACGTTTCTTGGAGAGTTTGGGATGCCTACACTCTTGTGGAGAGTGCTCAGCTATGTAGGTTATCCTGATGGAATGGAACCCCGCTACTTCTGGGCAAATGAGCAGTTGGGAGAAGGTCTCTTAGTTACTGTGGAGGCCGTTGTTCGTCCCCGAGGTGACAATTCTGAGTGGACAGGTTGGTGTTATGAGTCAACTGGTAGGACTGCTGAAGAAGCAGCTGGCAGAGCAGCCTTTGGGATCCTGAGGGATATCATGGATCGTTTTCCTCAGGAGCTGGTAGCCGCTTTGGTTGGAGTCTTTCTGAGGGGTAACCCCTCCACTGACTCATGGCAGTAGGCAAGAGGAAGATCTTTGGAGATTGGTGCAGCAGAAGGGCAGAACAGTGATAACCCTTCCATGAGCGCCATGTTCACAGTGATGAGAGTGTTAGATGGAGTAGAAGGTAGCCTCAGACGTGTGTCTGGTGCTCTTGGTCATGCCCATGAGGACCGACGTCAGCTTTAGAGGGAGCACGATGCCAAGATTGAGAGGCTCACGGTAGAGATGACTCGGTTAACTCACCAGCGGAATGCAGCCTGGTCCAGGGAAGATGTTCTGAGAGCTCGACAGTTCGAGCTAGGGCAGCAGCTGGCCCATGCGGAAGAATACAATGATAATCTACATTAAGAGGTTCATCTACTGAACAACCAGCTCCACCCTTATGTCCCACCTAGAGCCGCAAAGATGGATCTAGAAGAGGACGAGGAAGAAGAAGTAGAGCTTGAAGAAGAAGTGGAGCCTAAGGAAGGAGATGATCCTACATCTGACCTCGATAGTGATCATGATGAGGATTAGATCGCTTAGTACTTAGTGGAAGGTCTAATGTATCACCTTTATTCATGTAATGGGCCTATAGTTCGAATTTGGCATTAGTAACCCGACTATCATGTAACGTTGATTAATCGCACGTTTGGTTGAACATCAATGCAATTCTAGTCCTTTGTCGGTAATCATGATTTAAATTTACATGCGTTATGAGCATGATGAGTGGTCAATTTGGGGATGTCATGTTGCGAGAATGAATTGTTATGCCTCTGTTTTTATTGTGATTTTGAGAATTTTCTCCAGTAATTTCAGTTTGGCATGAGTACCTAATTCATCTGCAATCTCTTGACATCAACCAATAATCGCTTATTGTTGCAACTTCGCAGATGACGCGCACCCGTGCTGGAGCTAGTGGAAGCCAGGATGGCATCCATGATGACTTGCCACCCCCACCACCGCCGTCTGCTCATGAGTTCTTTACCCAGTTCCTGGGGAGCCAGAGGACAATGGAGGAAGCTTTGCGCCTTATCGCGCAAAACACTGCTCGTGGCCACCCACATCAACTAGGGGCTGAGTCAAATCAGCACAGTACATTCAAGGAGTTTCTGGACACGAAGCCTCCAATCTTCAAGGTGGCTAAGGAACCATTGCAGGCTGACGAGTGGCTAAATACCATTGAGCAGAAATTTCATCTGCAAAGGGTCACCGAGCATCTGAAAGCTGAGTATGCTTCTCATCAATTGCAAGGACTAGCAGGGATCTAGTGGACACATTTCCTGTCATCTTTGCCTGCTAACGCGCGAGTGACCTAGGAACAGTTCAAGCTGGCTTTTAGGGGACACCATATTCCCCCGGGCCTGATGCGCATGAAAGCAGCCGAATTTATGAGGCTCACTCAAGGAACAAAGTCACTCATAGAATATATGCACGCATTCAACAACTTGTCAAGATATGCTCCAAGTTTCGTGGATACTGAAGAGAAAAAGATAGAGAGTTTCAAGCGAGGTTTGGGTACTAAACTGATGAAGACCATGGCCAATTCTAGGTGTGCCACGTACAATGAGTTTATTAGTGATGCCTTGACCCAAGAAAACCACAACAACATGCATGTAGTTGCCAAGGGTCGCAAGAGGGCATATGAGGCCGATGCCTCCGGATCTTTCTAGTCGAAAGCGCCTATCACAACTAGGCCACAATTCCGTCCACCTGCACCCAAGTTTAGGCCGCCACCACCGAAAGCTTAGAATAATAGGCCACAGAAACCATTTCGTAAGGCGTTTACTATTGCCTTATCAAAAGGAAATGGCAGTCAGGACAGCTCCACCGGATTCAGAAGTAATCAACCATGTTTCAACTGCAACCAACTGGGTCATTGGTCCAAGGAATGCCCCCACCCCAAGAAGAATAGCAACCAGAATCAGAACAATCAGAGACAGGTGAATCCCAGGGCACGTCAGGGACAAGTGCATTATACCGCTGTGGAGGAAGTGCCCGCTGGAGAAGTTGTCACGGCTGGTATGTTTCTCGTCAACAAGCATCTCGCTGTTGTTTTATTTGATTTGGGAGCTTCTCATTCATTTATGATTCAAGCATTTGCATCTAGACATGATCAAGAAATAATTGAAGTAAGCAAAGGGGGTTTTAACATAAGTTCAGCAGGGGGAACTGTTACTACCAAAAAGATAGTCAAGAATGTACTCATCTCTATACAAGGGAGGGAGTACACAACAGATTTGATAATATCGCCGGGGTTATCGATAAGTGTAATCTTAGGCATGAATTGGATGAAGGATCATGGTGTTCTTATTGACACTAGCACTCATACAATTATGTTGAGAGAACCCACGGGAGGGAATGCTTTTCTAGTACCACTCTCCCATGATTTCGAACCCCAACATTTAGCCTGTGCTATCCAAACCACCACAATATGTGACATCCCCGTGGTTTGTGAGTTTCTGGATGTATTTCTAGAAGAATTACCCGGTCTACCATCGGATAGGGACGTGGAATTTAAGATTGAATTAGTGCCAGGTACAGCACCCATATCCAGAAGGCCCTATAGAATGCCACCCAATGAGTTAGCGGAACTTAAGGTTCAATTGCAAGATCTATTGGACAAGGGTCTTATCCAACCTAGCTCATCTCCGTGGGGATGTCCAGCCTTGTTTGTGAAAAAGAAGGACAAGTCACTGAGAATGTGTGTAGATTACAGACCACTCAATGTTGTGACCATCAAGAACAAATATCCGTTGCCCCGCATCGACATCTTGTTCGATCAGCTAGCGAAGGCAAAGGTATTCTCCAAAATTGACTTGACATCAGGCTACCAACAGATAAAGATCAGACCGGAGGATATACCTAAAACTGCTTTCTCTACTAGGTACGGCTTATACGAGTATTTAGTTATGTCTTTTGGACTCACAAATGCTCTCGCCTACTTCATGTACCTGATGAACTCGGTATTCATGCCCGAACTTGACAAGTTCATGGTCATGTTTATCGATGATATATTGATTTATTCAGAAAATGAGTTAGATCATGAAGAGCATCTGAAGATTGTCCTATCCAAACTGAGGAAGCATAAACTATATGCCAAGTTTAGCAAATGTGAATTTTGGTTGAGCAAAGTACCTTTCTTAGGTCACATTTTATCAAAAGATGGAATCTCTGTAGACCCATCAAAAGTACAAGAGGTCATGGATTGGAAAGCCCCAACTTCGGTTCATGAAGTTTGGAGTTTTCTAGGGTTAGCAGGATACTATCATCGGTTTATTCCAGATTTCTCAAAGATAGCTAAGCCTATGACTAGACTACTTCAGAAAGATGAGAAGTACAAATGGACACCAGAATGTGAAACAACTTTTCACACCCTCAGAACTTTGTTGACTATAGCACTTGTGCTAGCACAACCAGACATTGAAAAGCCTTTTGATGTATTTTGTGATGCATCGGGAATAGGTTTAGGATGTGTGCTTATGCAAGAAGGAAGAGTAATTACATATGCTTCTCGGCAATTGAGAAAACATGAAGTCAACTACCCTACACATGATTTGGAACTTGCAGCCGTTGTCCATGCATTAAAGATATGGAGACATTACTTGTTGGGCAATGTATGTCATATCTATACTAACCACAAAAGCCTCAAGTATATCTTTACCTAGCCAGAGCTGAACATGAGACAACAAAGATGGTTAGAATTGATTAAGGACTACAATTTAGAAGTGCATTACCATCCGGGTAAAGCTAATGTAGTAGCCGATGCACTCAGTCGGAAGTCCATTACAACACTGTGGAAGCATTGTTGGAAGATAGATTCAACTTGTTACATCCTGCTGTACTACACAATATCACAATCAGTTGTTCACTTGAGGGCAAAATCATAGAGCTACAGCAGATAGATGTAGGAATAAGTCACATCAAGAGAAAAATGCAAGAGCAAGAAACCAAACATTTTAGATTGGACGAAAGAGGTGTATTATGGTTTGAGGACCGGCTAGTGGTACCAAAAGACCGTGAGCTAAGGAATCAAATTTTAGATGAAGCTCACTCATCCAAATTGTCTATCCATCCGGGTAGTAGTAAGATGTATCAAGATTTGAAAACCTGTTTTTGGTGGACTAAGATGAAGAAAGAGATCACAGCCTATGTTGCTAGGTGTGATAACTGCAGTAGAGTAAAAGCTGTTCATATGAAAACTGCTGGATTACTTCAGCCATTGCCTATTCCAGGATAGAAATGGGAGGAAATCAGCATGGACTTTATCACAGGCCTTCCAATGATGCCACAAGGTCACGATTCAATATGGGTAATTGTTGACTGTCTCACCAAGTCAGCACACTTTATACCCGTGAACACATGGTATATAGTTGGAAAATACGTTGAGATATATGTTTCCCAGATCGTGAGACTCCATGGAGTACCTAGGACTATAATCTCAGATCGAGGACCATAGTTCATAGCTCATTTCTAGGAGCACTTACACCAGGCTTTGGGAACCAAGCTAATCAGAAGCTCAGCATATCTTCCGCAAACTTCAGGATAGATAGAGCGAGTGAACCAAATCCTAGAAGATTTACTTAGAGCTTGTGTTATATCTTCAAAAGGTTCATGGGAGAAATGGTTACCTTTAGCTAAATTCTCCTATAACAACAGTTATCAAGCGAGTATCAAGATGGCTCCATTTGAAGCCTTGTATGGCAGAAAATGCAGAACTCCATTGAATTGGATTGAGCTAGGTGAAAGGAGATACTTTGGTATTGATTTTGTCAATGAAGCCGAAGAGCAAGTACATATCATCCAACAACATATGAAGGCAGCTCAATCAAGACAAAAGAGTTATGCTGATAGAAGAAGAAGACCACTAACTTTTGAAGTGGGTGACTATGTATACTTGAGAGTATCACCCATGAAAGGTGTGAAAAGATTTGGGATGAAAAAGAAGCTTTCGCCAAGATATGTAGGGCCATACAAAATTTTGGAACGAAAAGGAAATGTTGCGTATAAGTTACAACTTCCACCAGAGATGAGTGCAATCTTTGATGTGTTCCATGTTTCTCAGTTAAAGAAATGTCTTTGAGTACCTGAAGAAGCTATTGCACCCACCAACATGAAGCTTCAATCAGATTTGACCTATGAAGAAAAGCCAATTCGAGTATTAGAGGAAATGGAGAGAGTAACACAGAGTAAGATTATTAAATTCTATAAGGTGGTGTGGAACAATCATAGTGAACAAGATGCTACGTGGGAAAGAGAAGATTATCTGCGAGAAGTTTATCTCGCCTTTTTCCAAGAATGGTAGGTCTTGCAAATCTCAGGACGAGATTTTTATAAGGGGGAGGGGCTGTAACACCTCGGGTGTTAGCCTTGCATAACTTGACTCGCATAGCATGAGCATGATCATAAAGCATTCATATACAAGCTTTGACATTTGAAACATTCGATTGAAACATGTGCAACATTCTTATTATTTCATGTTTCCATGTGTATGTGCATATGATCATGAGTGTAAACATGTAGATGATTGTGTGACCTTGCAAATAGCTTAAACATGTTTAGAATATCATCATGAACAACTTTGGTATTTAGGGCTAGGGCTAATTAGGTCATTATGTCATAGTTCAAGTATGTATCATCATTTGAATGTAGCTTGTTTGACCAAGTTTGAACTAGGTGTTAGAGACCTTGCATGGAGGAGATCACTAAAGCAAAGTTGTAGTGTTTGACATAAGGAACAACTTTTATTTTTAGGTCATTGACTGATTCAGCTCCTAGCATGCTTGAATGGGTCCCACAAAAATCAGCAAAATCAAGATTTCAACACTTAAGAAATTTTTCTAAGCCTTGTACCCTAATCGTGCTGACAGCCGATGTTTGGGATGATTTTACTCCATTTCTGTTGCGAATTAGAACAAGTTCTTTGAACAAGATTTGTAGCTGGTACTTCGGGCTTCAACTTTGGTTTAAGAAGTTTTGGCTAGAAGTCCACGTATTAGGAGTTTGATCGACTCGAAAACATGCTGTTAGGCTGCTCCTCGCTCGACTGAACGAACTGAATCACAATTCTTCAGTGGCCGACCGGTTCAGGTCTTGGCCACCGTGTGGACACGAGGCTGGCCGCGTGTGGCCGGCGCTCTACCTAGCGCGGCCAAGGCAGGCAGACGTGCGCCTTCAACTCCCCAACATCCGCCCGCTCCCTCCCATGCTCACCATTTTCATTTTCCCCGACCTCATTCCTCACCGCAGCAACAGCCAAGCACAGCACCGCTCTGCCGAGCCCGCCTGAGATCACCGCCGCCCCATTCTTCGATCAGTCGCGCCTAAAGCTTCGCCTCCCTCTGCTCTATCCTTCCCTCATAGCAGCATCCACAACCATTCTGTTGGTAAGCTATGTTCGCCTTGCGCCACCATGGGGATGCCTCGCCAGAGCTCCGCCATGGCCGCTGCCGTGGCCGTGCTTCGTCGGAGCAGCTCCAGCCGTTTAGGTCGCGTAGCCACCGTCGTAGAGTCTCTGTAGTCCTATAGAGTGCATCGCTTGACTTCGCCGTGGCCTCCATAGGTGTGGCGCCGCTGTCCTGCTCCTCCGAGCCGCCATGGCCGCCACCATCGTAGTTAGCGCCGGCAAGAGGCCCCACCAAGTATCTCAATGGGTGCGCTAGGTCACGAGTGTCATGTAGCGTAGACGTCATCGACAGCGAAGCTCGCCGTCGATGAGCCGTAGCCACACAGTGTCAAGTAGCGCCACTGCTCTGTTCGTGTCTCACTGGCATGTGGGTCCCCTGTCAGGCGGGTCCCACCGGTCAGCGACAGGAGTAGAATAGGCTAGTTCATTTAAATCCAGATCTGGTGTTGTTTTGTAAATTTTGTATCTTTAGTTTGG
This sequence comes from Miscanthus floridulus, assembly GCF_019320115.1. Taxonomy (NCBI): domain Eukaryota; kingdom Viridiplantae; phylum Streptophyta; class Magnoliopsida; order Poales; family Poaceae; genus Miscanthus; species Miscanthus floridulus. The sequence goes on along the minus strand of NC_089580.1, from coordinate 62,832,992 downwards.
TAGCTTCAAAAATTGTGAAATAAATTTGGTAGTGCTCCTTAGGAAGTGTAGTATTTAGGAAAAATATGTTCTTGACATTTACCGTAGAAATTTTTGGAGATTTAAATAGGGATTTGAAATGTGCTTTTGAATGCATTCAAATTTGTTTATTTTATATCTAGAGTTCCTTTGCTCCAAAAATTATGAAATTTTTGTGGTAAGCTAGTCTTAGCATATGTGAGCTTTGGTAAAAATTTGAAGATGAGTGCATGTGTAGATTTGTAGTTATACATTTTTCTTTTATAATTAGGAGATCCTTGTGTAAATTTTTATAAATTATTTAGGAATCCAAAATTCATGAAATTTGTTGGAGGTAATACTAGTACCATATGGATGCTAAGAAAAATAGGAAATCTATTGCTTGACACTTTTCAATAGGGTTTTCCATTTATGTTATTTCAAGCCTTGCTGCCTTGTCATTTTTGTATAGGATGTTCTACTTGGCAAAATGACATAAAATTTTTATAGTAGTCCTTTGATAGCATTAGTAAGGCACTGTAAATTTTTGAGAATTTATGAAGTACATCTGATATATGTTTATTATTTAACCTAAATATCTCAATAAAATAATACAGGCATTTAAATAAATAGTTTGGGCTTCACCATTATATTATCTTAAATGTATTTGGTATGCTTAAACTGTTGGTAGATTTTATGTTGTCAAATTTTGAATGATTACATGAAGTAGAAGTATGGTTACTTTGTATTGCATATTGAATAGTTTCCGGATAGGTTCTGGAGTTTGATGAGTTGCATGTTGAAAATGATATGTACTATAAAAATGGTTAATAACAAAGTTGTAGAGAATTTGATAAGCTTTTCAGAAAGTCCAGGATCACTGTATTTGGATTAGTAGAACTCCAGTTATGAGTGAAATGAGTAGCTACTGTTTTGTGGCATAATTGATGCATTGTGGGAGTAGATGATTAAATAATCGAGAAGAGATATGCACCTACTCAATAAACATGATGGACTTGTTAACATATATGCATTCGTAATGCTTATGCCATACTCATGCATCTAGGATCGGAGGAAGAGATAACATTGCTAGAATTCAAAGAAGCAGAGGAAGGGGACCAGCAGGAGAATCCACAAGCCGCAGCTCCCAAAGACGTGGAGCAGAACCCTAAAGAGCTTTCGAAGTGTCCTGACCACCGCCCTACTTCCTTTCTGTGAGGCAAGCCCCAGAGCATTATAAGTCTCCCCATAATTTACAAATGTTTACTTAAGTACTTATGATTGATGCATTAGGTTATAAGAGTTGAATGGAACCACTTGATGCATATAAATTCCTTGTCCAGATATTACACCTTTAACCGGTATAGGTCCAGGATCGAATATATGCTTAACCATGCTTAGATCGGTAGAAGTCGGGTGATGTCCTGTCACCTGCGAGATGTAGGTGGATACCGGAGCATGGTTGGCTATATCTGCTATCGTGGAACAGAACCATAGGGTAAAAGTAAATCGAGACCGGACGGGAAGTCGATAGAGAAGCAACAAGACATGGAGGTCTTGGGTGTGGATTTATCCCCGTCTGTGTCGATTAAGGACCGTACCATTGTTGGCGCTTCTGACAAGATTGAACGCATGCCTCTCACTTAGCTGGTCGGATAACTCATTCCGACCACGAAGCCGAGTAATTCAACTCAGGCCAGGACCCGTTCTGTTGTGCGCTCCTTCCGGGGAACGATCAGACTGAGCCCAAGGGTAGGCTTGGCCTAAGCATCCTGGCATCTGGTGTTCTAGATTGTGCGGCGTGGTACGGACCCACAAAATGTGTACCTAAGTTGTACCAAAGGTGACCTAAGGCTATCGTGGCTGGTAGACCTGGGTTTGTGTTAGGAATAAATTCCTAGCTGGTTGAAATCGATTCGAATCGCCGTCTCTCCCGGATAGTGAGAAACTTGGCTAGTCCCAACATCGTAGTAACTATGTTATGAAACATGATGGTTCGGATTAATATGGAATTACGATACCTGCTATGGTTACTATTGTATGCTTCTAAATGATATACCACATGTTTGGCACAGGATAGTTGCTAATCTAGAAATGGATTGTTATAATTAACTTGATAAAGGAATCATAATTGTACAATGGGTCAATTGCCTTTTATGCAAAATGTTGTCAAGTTACGTCCACTTATACAGCCTTACATAATCCTTGGAGTCATTTTATTTCTGGTTCATGATGGGTAAGTCTAGCTGAGTACTTTCTCGTACTTAGGGTTTATTTTCCCATTGTTGTAGATGGCACTGTGTATCACGGTTATTGCAAGAGTTGCTTCTATCCCGCCGTGGATGAGGAGTAAGCCTTGGGCGGGCTTCTTTATTAATTCCTATCTTTGCTTTTTTGGACCGTGATCCTATTTGTCACTATATCAAACTATGTTGGGAACTTTATTTTCGAACTTAATTGCTTCTGCTTTATTTATCAAACTCGGTTTGTAATAACTTTTATTCTTACTCTGATGATGAAAGGTATCTGTGAACTTTATGTAATATGTGGCATGTATGTTGAATCCTGTACGATCTTGGTTGTTGTAAATCGTTTATCGAGACCCGTCGTGGTACTCGACGGACTACCGGGTTTATATGGGTTCAAGTATGACAGTGCGACTGCTTGCGGGCTGCCATTGTACTTGTACTCTTATAAATTGGTCAGTTCTGTGATAGTGGATAACCTCTAGTTCGACATTTTGCTCTAGGATCGCAAAAGGATTTGTGAGTTTTTCTCTTCTCCCTCGCTCTCTCCCTTTTATTTCCTAGAAACCGCCACGGCTCTCAAGAACGCTCTCGGCAAGAAGGAAGAGGAAAGGAGGCGGCAGATGAGGAATAGGCGAAAGAATAGGGCAAAAACCTTCTCCCTTCTCCTACTTAAGGAAAAGGGTACAACAGTTAGGGGAAGGCACGCCGATCGAGAAAGACAAAACAGTGGAGCGAAAAACCCTATCTCTTTCCCATTTAATGTAGATAAGACGCGCCCCGACCGATGAGGCGTGCCCAGCCCGATGATACAACTCCTAATCAGATAGGACGTGGCCTGGGTATGGCCCACCACTATCGCATGCCAACCACTACTGCACGATGGGCACAAGAACCAAAGCGCCACCGCACGTAGGCGGTCCTCTGCTTCCCTAAGCGAGACTTGGAAAACCCCAAAAATAGGATCTCTGCCGAGAGAGACCATCGGGCTTCCTAAGTTGATCGAATGGCTCAGAACAACACATCGAGAGACAGGTAGGGAGCAAAGGGACACCCCATGTAGGCCATGCTAACTCTATCACGAACAACGAGCAGGGGTCTCGGTCGGACATTTCCGACTAGAGCTCTCCAAACCCCGTCACATGAGTCATCAAGGTAATGCTACCAACCCCCTCCATTTCTTTATAAATCATTTCATACATCCATACACGCATTCATTCCATATGCCTGTGCCCCCTAGATGATTCGGGCCCTAAACCGCCTGGGGGCTCAGGAACTAAGCATCGCACATGCAGCGAAATGCATCACAATGCTCTGTGTTGCATCACAAAGCGGTAGTTGCCTCATTCAACATGAGCAACGACCAACCAGGGTTCGAAGGCCAGCCCACGAAGGGCTTGAGGCTGACCCACGTCAAACAGAACAAGGGGAGACAAACGCAGATGAGCCCCGTGCGGCCCTCGCCCAGTCTGGCAGACAGGGTCATCTCAACCTTCTCGTTTGATCCTAAGCCTCTACCAAGCCCATAGAATCTCCACTAAGGGGAGGCCATTAGGCCACCTGGGTCAGTCTCTAGAACAACCTAGGCATCTACTGGGTTGCAGGTAAAGGAGTAGTGGAATGTCACAAGAGGGCTATGCCGACCCCATCATGAATGACGGACCTATGTTCCACTGGATCATACTCGTTAGCGAACTCACCGAGCGCATCACTCGAGCTCGATCGATCGAGACAAGCGACAAAACTCAGCCCTCTGGTTGTGAGAAACCAAGGATGGGGTAACACACACAACTCAAACTGACCCCTACTAAGGCCCAACGGGGCTTAGAAGCTCAAGACACCAAACACCTAGGTCTACGACCCTAAACTCGCCCCATCCAGCTATGCTTCGACTGCACACCAAATGCCTAGGTCTATGACCCCAAACTTGCCCCATCCAGCTACGCTTCGACTGCACTCCAAAAACTACATGGGTCTATGACCCCAAACTCACCCCATCCAGCAACGCTTCGACTACACACCAAAAAATGCCTAGGTCTATGACTCCAAACTCACCCATCAGGATCCATGACTCTGACTCGCCTGATCCCACGGCATGCACCGACGCCAGGATCAGCGAGCTCTGTCATGACCGATCCCTAAACTAACTAACTAACTACCTCAGCTACGCGGGCTGCACCAAGGCTAGGATCCACGACTTTGACTCGCTCAATCCCACGACGTGCACCGATGCCAAGACCCACGAGCTTCGTCTCGTTCGATCCCTAAACTAACTGCCTCGTCCGATCCCACAGCGCGCACCGACGCAAGGATCCATGAGCTCTACCTTGCCCGATCCCAAAACTAAAAATGCCTCAGCTGTGCAACGACGCCTTGGTTGACAATTCTGTCTCGACTAAAAAACACGATCGCATGCCCACTAACAAACACCCCCAGACGATTCTGCCTGAATCTCCCAGGGGCTCGGGGGCTACACCCGCGGGTGCGCTTGCGCGCACCCACTGACAAAACAAAAACCTCCTCCGCTGGCAACACAAAAAAAACCTAGACGATTCTACCCAAATCACCCAGGGGCTCGGGGGCTACACCCACAGGTGCGCTCGTGCGCCCCTCCATCAAGACAAAAAATCCCCTAGACGATTCTACCCGAATCGCCCGGGGGCTCGAGGGCTCCTGTTGGGTTCATAAACTCGGGGTCCCTCGCGGACTGGCTTCCCAACAAAGGCTGGGCCCAAGCAAACAATGTGCAACTCATAGGCTGGCCCAAGTATTGGAACAATAGGCCAGAAGGGAGATCCAATCACCGACCAGAAGACCTAGCCGAGGAGGAACGGCGCCCATTTTCTGACTCTGGCCCTCCTCTCCGACCGGAGCGCTCACTTTGTTCTCTAGCATGCCTCTGGATGACCTCTCCAACCAGAAGGCCTGGCCAAGACACTACTTCCGACTCCAACCCCGCGTCTCCAACCGGGGTACGCAAAAACCCTGCTCACTGCTCTTCTCCGACTAGCGCAACCAGAGCCGACTAGGACTGACCGACCAGGGACGCTCGCCCAGAAAGGACCAGGGAATGAACGGAGAAAGCAAGGCAAGGCACCCAAGTTAAACCACGATACCAGGGACCATACCCTATACACCTATAGAAATAGTACTCTGCAACTGCCCTAACACAAATAGTGTTGTAGGCGCCATTGACTCCCATACGGTAAGGCTCCCCCCACATGCCTCTAGGCATCGATAGTGTTGTGGGCGCTAGCATTTACCATACCGAGTGAACATGGTAAGACCCCACACATGCCTCTGGACATCAACAGTATAGCAGGTACCGACATCTATCATACCCGAACAAAACGACGTAGCCTCCCATGTGCATCCGACATCCAATAGTGTTGTGGGCACCTACCATCATCTTGTACCCGTCGATATGGGTAGCAAGGTTTAGAAGCATACGTACTCTCTCCCTCTCACTTGTAAGGCCATCCCCTTCATCTGTAAAAGGGGATGTGCTCTCACCCAAGAGACTTAGTTAATCCTGATCTATTCAAGTGATTCCAGATTCATTAGATCGATCAAGATTGCTAGTTCACAACCACAGAACCACCAGGTTTGGACCCCAAGCACACGCTTGAACACTTAGCTCATAGCGGAGCTCCTATCGCTCTCAGCCCTTCTGATCGGAGTCCAACCGGACCTCTTATACCCTCCATCTTTCTCCTTCTCGTTTGTAACCCCACTACAAACTTCGAGCACCTAGGCTCATGAATAAAGTCACTAACTGACTCAAACTAAATGTAGGGCATGTTGCCTGAACCAATATAAACCCTGTGTCATTGAGTGCTAGGCCACCTCCGATCACAACATACGGCAAAACTACAAATATTTACTTGTTGGTCACTTTCTGCACCAACAATGTGAATGTTTCTATGGAATCTGATGAAGATATTTACCTTTGTACATGGTGGTTTCTATGCTAGGCTGTAGGTATTTATGAATGGACACATTTTTTCTATGCCTCCATGTGTTGCGACTACACATGGTGGTTTTAAACTTCAAATCTTAAAGAAGAATAGAACATCTCAACATTTTATGCCAGTGCTTGTGGGTTTCTATGCTCAAAAATGCTTCATGGAAATATGCAAATCCATCCATAAAAGTGTATTTTTCTAATTTTAAATATTTCAAAAAAACATTTGCAATGGATATCAAATTATGTAAAAAATGGTGAAAATTGTTTCTCAATTGGATGTTACATTGGAGAATTATTGCAAAAAGATTGAATACAAATGGATGGGATTGCATGCATGAAAAAGGTGGCAGGTTGCGTCATATTCTCACGGAAAGATTTATATACCTACATATCAATGTTTTGTATTGTGGCACCAACTAGCGAATTTGTAGCCGTGTGTATGGCTTTAGATGGCTAGCGCTCAAAGACTCGGAATCTATACTGGTTCAAGCAATATGCCCTACGTCTAGTTTGATGGTGTCTATCCGTGTTCTTGAGCACGAAGGCTCGAATGTTTACAGTAGGGTTAAAATGAGGGTGTGTAAATGTTCTAGGGTTTGATGTCTTGATGCCTAAGAGAGAACCCAGGTCATCTCTTATCTATATCTCTTATATAGTGTAACACCCTAAAATTTGCATGTTTTTGAAATAGCTTAAAATGATTTATTTATGCATTATGTGAGCATGCAAACTTAGAAAAATAATAGCTTTGTTAAACTTAAAATCAAATATAAGGTCTACATACATGTTTGTGAATTCATGCCGATGCATATTTATTTTGTGATGCTTTGGTTTGATTGAAATTTGCAAAAGAATTTGAATTTAACTTGAAATTGGATTTGAAATGTGTTTAAAAAAGAAAAAAGAATTTTACCCCCTCTCTCCTTGGCTTTTGGCCTGCTTGGCCTCACCTCTCCCATGGCGCAGCGTGCTACTCGCGGCTCACCTGCTCCCTTCCCCTCTTCCCCATAGGCCCAGCTCCCTCTCCCGTGGCCCGCACTGGCAGGCCGGCCCAGCACGCTGCGTGGTCGCTCTCCTCTCTCCCCTGTGATGCTGACAAGCTAGTCCCACATGTCAACGCCTTCCCCCACCTCTAGCTCATGGCTGAATCGGACACCATCGCCGAGAGTCCACATCCGCCCCGACTTCGCCCGATTGGCGTGCGCCCCACGCCGCTCAGCCCCTTAAATAGCAGCCCCGTGTCTGCCGCCTCCAACCAAGCCCTAACGCAAGCCACTACCTCACCTAAAGCTCACAGCCGCCGCAAGCCCTAGCCACCACCGCTGAGTTCAAGCCGTCAAGCCGCATGTCGCTGCAGTTCTGCATTTGTCCGTGTATAGCCCCTTGGTGAGTTTACCTTCGTCTCCTCTTTGATCCTGAGCTCTCGGTTCATCAAACCATGGCCTCTAGGGCCCAAACCATGTGCATCGGTGAGTTCCTTCGCTGCCGGCCATGGAAGCCGCCGTGCCCGACACTGTTCCGGCCGACCGGTCCGCTCTCTCTCCCTTGTCTAATCTGAGCCGTCCAGATTAGATCCAACGGCTCATATCTCACCATACCCCTTCGTCTATCACATTTGCTAAAGACCCCCTCGAGTTCTTTATATTTGAACCCAAGTCCATAGCATATTTTCATAATACGTTTTCCTATTCTGAAAGCGTAGTTTCCTTCTAGTAGATTCAAAATACGTTTTCTCTATTTATGGTTTTGCCACTAATTTTATTTTAGCCCTAAAATCTGTTTTAACTCCGATTTGATCCGTTCAAGTTACGTTAGGTTCATAATTGCGTAATCCACATGCTCATACTACTATTAAGTGTGTTTTCAACTTTTGAAATTTGAGGTTAGATTTAATCTATTATTTTAATAAAGGAAATCTTGTTTAATTCATAACTTTTTTGTTTTAGCTCCGATTTTTGTGATCATCGTGTCTGTGTGTTCGTAGCAAGACATAGATTTGTTTTACAAACTTTTCATCTTGATTTTATGTTGATTGATGTACTATTCTAATCTATAGCCTTTGTTTCCTATGCATGATTGCTTCTGGATGCTTGTATGTTGTTGTGATTATCGAGTATAGACGATGAGCAATTCGTGGGTGATCAAGAGTACTACTTTGACGAGCAGGATTAGTAGGAACACTTTGTTCAAGGCAAGTATAGCATGGGATCATCCTTGTTTCCTATCAACTTTAATATATTTAATTCATATTGCATGTGTCACCTTGATAGGGATTCCCTAGAATTGAACTTATACCTTGTCTTCTATGGGATATGTATTGGGTAGCTTTGCTAGGGCTCAACTAAACTATGATCTTATAACTTGACTAATGGTATATGCAATAAATATTAAAACATGACTTTTTAGCAACTTGGAAATAGGGGACAGGAGTGTTTGGCTACTTTCTAAATGCTTCAGATTCCTCTTTCTAAGGACTTATCTGTAAGTGATCATTTCTGACTTACAGTGCAGTTGTGAGGGCCACATGGCTCTGGCTTTAGCTCAGTTTGAGGACATTTTCTAGCTTGTTAGAGGTTACCTTTATTGGCGTAAGAATGGCTTGATGAATTGGGTATAGTGTGGCCTCTGTCCCCTTGAGTATAGGTTGTGCGTCATTGTGCCATCTGGAAGGGGGGCTCTACATCTGTTTGCCGAGTGAATCTAATGGCCCTAACTTGTTAGACAAACATTTGAAAGGCTTCATAGTGAACCCTGCCTGCTCACCTTAGAAGTGTTTTGGGAGTAATTAACTTGGGTATATGGGTATCATGACTCACAGTGAAAGTGTACAACCTCTAAAGACTATAAAACCGGTATATCAGTCGTGCTCACGGTCACGAGCGGACTTGGAACCCTTATGGAATAGATGATCACTAAGAATTATCCATTTATGCTATACATTATTCATGTTTACATTGATCATGTGTTTACTATAAGATTAAAACAACTTATTGCTACTCTTATGCTAAAATTATGACAATTAAAAGCTTAATGTTGTTAAACCTGTGTCAAGCTTTTTGAGTCTCATGAACCCCATGTTACACTTGTTGAGTACGACATGTACTTACACTTGTTTATTTTTATTAATTGGATAAAAATTCTGGATGGGTAACAGATGACTATGGTAATGACGACTTTCTTGAGGATTACTAGACTTGTGGTCAACTAGTTGACTTTCTCGTGATATGGAGCTTCCGTGAGAGATTTTTCTTTATACTTTTGCTACATTTATGTGAAGACTCTGTCTTATTATATGTGATGTAATAAACACTTGTGATGATACTATCTATAATTTGTTGGCTTATGTGTGTGACTGATCTCTGGGCGCACATAAGACTATGCATCCCATTTTATCCTTAAAATCGGGTGTGACATAGCTAATCCCACTAGAAGTCTATTTTAACATACAAGCCATCCACACCATCCTTCATTAATTATCCGCATCATCTCCCACTTATAGGCATGTTATCCCACTAACTTTCAACCTCCTAATTGTGAGATATCCACATCATCTCCACTTAATTTCATTTCAAATTCTTTGCAATCTCGGCAGCAACGCGCGGGGTATCTTCTAGTATAGCTTATGGGGGAGCCAGTTACAGCAAAAGGGAGAAGGGAGAAGAAAAGAAGTGGTGGCATCTGTCTTCCTCCAATGATGCATGTTGTCCTTTGTCCTTATCCGTTCGAGATGGTAGGGGGCCATCAACTCTATTCTTAGGGCGAAGTCATAGAGGTCATGGGCTCCAATCCTGCGTGTGTGTCATTGAATAATGGCATTTTATTAGCACCATAGGGCTAGGGAAGGCCTGACCCTACACACTGTGTTGTATTTTCAAGACCTATAGCCATCATCTTGTCCTCTATATGTAGGCATGGGTGGGCATGCGCAGCGCTGGTGACACATTGGCTTGGTACAAGCCTTTGGGGAGAAGTCAAGCCGCATCTGAGCCCATGGAAGGAGCTTGGATGCACCCTCTCGAGACTAATGTCCTAGCACAATCACTCCTTCAACTCTTCGAGGGGAAGGCAATTCGGGTAATGGAAATGGGGATCCCGATCTTCCGTCAGGTAGTGATAACTATCGTTGTGGTAGAGAATGACACACCGATCCGGCTTTAGATCGAACCCTGCAATCTTAGCACCACAACTCCTCTGGTTATCAACCAAGACACGAATCTAGTTGACCTAGCTAAGAAGGCTAATCTCTACATGTGCAATGAAGAACACAAGCAAGAACAAGAAAGAAAGCAACCAAATTGCAGATGAATGATTAATCTCACGAACTTGGGGTCTGACAAACTGATGAACGGAGAAACTGTTCTTTACAGATTAATCTAAGCAAAACCCAAAACCTAATGACGGTGGTAGCGTATGACTATAAAGGTCTTAGGGTCGTTGTCTACCCTAGACATGGTCCCTAATAGGCCCAAACATGATACACGGTCCATTGGACCAAAAGACGGTGTCGCAACACCCTGACAGATTTTGGATGCTAAATTGTTTTGACGATTCCTATTGATTCTGGAGGCCTTTTGACATGAGACCACTTGGATTGACTTCCTTATCAAATTATCTTTCCAACCATATATGGATCGTCGAAAACGGAGTCCGGATGCATCCTGTGTGACTAGTTTAAGGCAGACTGGTCCTATAGGCTGAGGCGGACTCGAAATCATGTTGGACCGGGCCTCCGGTTTCTATTGAATATCCTTGCTGGTCATCAATGCCTCCACCTCTTCCTCTAAGTCCCTCATGACCCTCTCCAATGTTCCTAAGCAAGATAACATCATTAGGTAGTAGTCTATTCTCAAAAGTATGAAAAGGATCGCTTAAGAACGAGCTCACCTCTAAATTGAGTTGACGCATGCGAGCTCGGGTCATTGGACCTTGCATGACGGTTGGAGGATCAGCGGGTACATCCAAAGGAGTGATGTCCTCATCATCCTCCTCCTCTTGAAACTGAGTCGTCCTCGACTCAAGCTCATCTTCTTCTCCCAAATAAGGCCTCAAATCTATAATGTTAAAGGCGGGACTAACCCCGAACTCAAGTGGCAACTCAAGTTTGTAGGCATTATCATTTATTTTCTCAATTATCTTATAAGGATCAGCTGCTCTTGGCATTAATTTAGATTTACGTAGCTCAGGAAAATCTATCTTTTCTCAAATGTAACCAAAATAAATCACCCGGTTCAAGTTTAATTTCTTTTCTACCTTTACTAACAGCAATTCTATACTTTTTATTCATTCTTTCAATATTTGCTTTAGTTGTTTCGTGCAACTTACGAATGAATTCAGCACGCTCTCTAGCATCACTATGTGTTTTCTTCGTGGTAGGTAAAGGCAAAAGATCAATAGGAGCGCGAGGGTTAAAACCATACACTACCTGAAAAGGACTTACCTTGGTGGTGGAATGTTCTGCCCTGTTATATGCAAACTTCACATGCGGCAAACACTCTTCCCACATCTTCAAATCGTGCTTCAAAATGGCTCTCAACATGGTGGATAATGTTCGATTTACTACCTCAGTTTACCCATCTGTTTGGGGATGACATGTTATAGAAAAAAGCAGCATGGTCCCCAATTTATTCCACAAAGTGCACCAAAAATGACTTAAGAATTTTGCATTGCGATCTGAAACAATAGTAGAAGGCATACCATGTAAGCGAACAATTTCTTGAAAGAAAAGGTCAGCAATATGAACAGCGTCATCGCTCTTATGACAAGGAATAAAATATGCCATCTTAGAAAAACGATCAACCACCACAAAAATACTATCCCTCCCTCTCTTAGTCCTTGGTAAATCCAACACAAAATCCATAGATATATCAACCCAAGGAGTAGAAGGAACAGGAAGAGGCATATACAAACCATGTGGGTTCAACCGTGACTTAGCTTTTTGACATGTGGTGCACTAAGCCACGTACCGTTCTACATCTCGCCTCATCCTAGGCCAAAAGAAATGTGTGGACAGCACCTCCTCTGTCTTCTTGGCTCCAAAATGTCCCATCAATCTGCCTCCATATGCCTCCTGCAACAACAAAAGATGAACGGAGCCAACTAGAATGCATAGGCGGTTAGCTCTAAACAAAAACCCATCATTGATTATAAACTTATTCCATATACGTCCTTCTCTACAATTTAGCAACACATCCTTAAAATCAGGATCAAGCGCATATTGTTCTTTTACTGATTCAAGCCCAAAAATCTGACAATCAAGTTGGGACAGCAATGTATATCGTCTAGACAAGGCATCAACAATCACATTATCCTTCCCTTTCTTGTGTTTGATAATATAAGGAAAAGATTCAATAAATTCAACCCATTTAGCATGCCTACGATTCAGATTATGTTGAGAGCGAAGATACTTAAGTGATTCATGATCAGAATGAATAACAAATTCTTTATGCCACAAATAATGACGCCACATCTCTAAAGAACGGACAAGTGCATACAATTCCTTATCATACATGGAATAATTCATAATAGGAACATGCAATTTTTCACTACAGTAAGCAATGGGTTTACCATCTTGCATCAAACACCCCCAATGCCAACTCCACTAGCATCACAGTCTAGCTCAAAAGTCCTATCAAAATTTGGAAGTTGTAGCAATGGTGCGTGTGTGAGCTTGTCCTTCAAAGTGTCAAAGGACTCCTCATGTGCCTTTCCCCAATGAAACACCGCCCCTTTCTTTGTCAACTCATGCAACGGAGCAGCAATGGTGCTGAAATCTTTGATGAACCGGCGATAGAATCCTACAAGACCAAGAAAACTCATCACCTGTGTGACGGTTTGGGGAACCGGCTAGCTCTTTATGGCTTTAATTTTCATCTCGTCCACCTCAATTCTCTATGGAGTTACAACATAGCCAAGAAAAAAAATTCGATCCGTGCAAAAGATGCACTTCTCAAGGTTACCAAATAAACGTGCATCACGTAAAGCATTAAAACAGCACGTAAGTGATCCATATGTTCATCAAAAGACTTGTTGTAAATCAATATATCGTCAAAGTAAACTACCACAAAACGACCAATAAAAGCTCTTAAAACCTCATTCATTAAGCGCATGAAAGTGCTAGGTGCATTTGTCAAACCAAAAGGCATTACTAACCACTCATACAACCCGAATTTGGTTTTAAACGCAGTTTTCCATTCATCTCCAAGTTTCATTCTAATTTGATGGTAGCCACTTCACAAGTCAATCTTGGTGAAAATTATAGAACCACACAACTCATCAAGCATGTCATCTAGCCTAAGAATAGGATGACGATACCGAATAGTAATATTATTGATGGCTCTATAATCAACACACATACGCCAAGTTCTATCTTTCTTGGGAACCAAAAGTACAGGAATGGCACAAGGACTAAGGCTTTCACGTACATACCCACAGTCCAAAAGGTCTTGGACTTGCCGCTGAATTTCCTTAGTCTCCTCAGGATTGGTTCGATAGGCAGCACGGTGGGGCAAGGTTGCTCCTGGAATCAAATCGATTTGATACTCTATCCCTCTCATAGGTGGTAGCCCTAGGGGTATCTCAACTAGAAAAATGTCCTCATACTCCTACAAAAGGTTAGTGACAGTAGGAGGCACCGAGCTAACAATATCATCAAGCGAAAACATAGCTCGTTTGCATACCAAAGCATAGCAAATATCATCATTAGAAATTTCAGCAAAGTCACATTTTGTTGCAAGCATAACACCACCCTTCAATTTAATCCCCTCAGCCTTAGAAATAGATGTAGACTTATCCTTTTTAGGTGAGAGAATAGAATTAGCAACTTGCTGATTTTTAGATTGAACATCATTCAAACTAGCAGCGCGTTCTCTATTAGCTTGTACAATTTGAGCAGGGGTCAAAGGTACCAAAGTAATTTTCTTTCCTTTATGCTCAAAGGTGTATTTATTACTTCTACCATGGTGTGTAGCATCATTATCATGTTCCCAAGGATGACCCAATAAGAGTGAACAGGCTTGCATAGGTACCACATCACAATCAACAGAATCAGCATAAGAACCAATGAAAAATAAAACTCTATAAGTTTATGTTACCTTTGCTTTTCTAGAATCATTTAGCCACTGAATATGGTATGGACGTGGGTGTGGGCGTGTGGTCAAGCCAAGCTTCTTGACCAAATCAGAACTCACAAAATTATTGCAACTACCTCCATCAATAATGACACGTGCTCGACGGTTGCTGATGACGAAGAAAATCTGGAACAAGTTATAGCGTTGTAGCTTCTCAGGTTGCTGCACTTGTGAGTTGAGCACCTGCTATACAATGATGATCCTATAGGCCGCCGTTGCCTCATCACCAAGGACTTCACCGTCCTCCTCATCTGCATCTTGGTCTTCTTCATCCTCAATGTTAGAGGTGCTGATGTAACCATCTTCTGTAGCAATATATGCCTGCTGACTTAGGTAGTCCTTCTACACATGGCCAATGCCATGGCAGTGGTGGCACTGAATGCCTAAAGTGTGTCCTATCGATGCAACGGATGAGGCACTCTTGGTAGGCACCTGCAAAGAATTTTTACCTGAATCTGAAGGTCATGCGGGAGGTGCCTTAGGTGTAGCAGTAACTCTAGAGGCTGTTGGTCGCTTGCTTGCTGGTGGAGGCGCCCGAAAAGTGTTTGGCTTGGTCAGCCCTGAAGATGGTGCCGAGTGTGGCGTGTATGTGGTGCTGACCTTGCTCTTGCTCTGCTGTTCACGCCTCTGCAATTCCTTTTCTACAAGCATAGCAAACTAAAACAACTGGTTGACAGTGTTAAATTCTTTATAATCAATAATGTCCTGAATCTCGTGCCTCAAACCCGAATAAAAATGACAAATGGAATCTTTGTTCCCCTCGACAACACTACAACGCATCAATCCCTTTTGGAGCTCACCATAGTAATCCTGTACAGATTTATCTCCTTGTTCTAAACACATCAATTTCTTACGCAAGTCTCTATGATAAGAAGGAGGTATAAAGCGATCACGCATAGCTACCTTAAGTTCTTCCTATGAACTAGGTAAAGCATCATGTGCAGCTAGCCCATTCCACCAAATAATGGCAGAATCCTTAAACTCACTAGTAGCGTGTCGAACTCTATGATGCTTAGGCACAAGGTGGGCGCTAAACTTTTGTTCTACTGTCATCTCCCAATCAAGATATCCCTCGGCATCATAATGATCCAAAAAAGATGGTATTGTGAACTTAATCTTAGCATAAGGATCATCGGGCACATGGTGATTATTACCTTGATGGTGGTGGACACCGCCCATACTTGTCGTGTTGCGGCGAAGACATCATCGTAATCTTGCTTGTTGGAAGGCTGATCGATCTATGTTTCCCGGCGAAGACGTCGTCATAATCTTGCTTGTTGGAAGGCTGATCGATCTATGTTTCCACTAGCATCATGCACCATGTCTTCTGGCAAGAGACCATCAGTGTTGCTACCAGAGACGTCGTTATTGCCCGCCATAAAGGTTTCCAACTCAGTAACCTTGTTGGTTAGTGTGGAAATTCATTTGTCCAATCTCTCTATGATGTTGCCAATATTGAGTTCAATGAGTGTGTCAGTGACGGCCTTCTTGACGGCCTCATTCATCCTTTTTTGGGCATCCTCTACAACAGCTTGCAGTTGCTCTTGGCTGACACACTCGTTGAAACCCTTATGATTGTTATCCCCAGTCTGATCACCTCCTGCCATTATAAACACAAAAACAGGAACAAATGGTAAAAGTTAACCCTAACAAATGACTACATGATTGCAGTTACAGTGGTGTCACTTTTCACAGCAGGTGGAAGCGTCTTACCAAGCTCTTACAAAGTTCTTACCAACACAAACAGTGGGCGGTACAACCGACGGCTGGTTCGTGATACCTATGAGGCAGTGGTACCGAGATTGCAAGGCCCTTTTTCTGTACTGATCTTAAGAGTTTGTGGAGCTTGAAAGGCACACAAAGAATAATATGTATATCTGGAACACAAGTCAGTAACAATGCTAAATTATAGTCCAAAGTACTTATTCTCATTGCTGGTCTAAAATGTTCCAAGTACCAGGTGTATAACAAACAAGTATGGTGGATAGCAAGGTGACAGGGGTGTGAAAAACAAGTATGATGGATGGCAACAGCAACAAAAACAAGAAACCAGACAGCACACGCTAACACAGCTCACTTTAGCCTTCTCTATGTGCTCCTCTAGATATTGTTCCTCTTTTGTCCCTCTCTTTTTCTATTTTTTTGGATTGTTGTTGTTTTTTTGGGAAATTTTGACTTTTTCTTTTTATTTTTTTGATATTTTTCCTTCACTTAGGAGCACAAAAGAAGTAACCACAGAAAATATGAGCTTAAACAAGTAAAAGACATGGCCTGTGGAAATTTCTAAAGACATGCTCAAAATCGATAAAAAGCTTGTGACCACGAAAAGAGGATCTTGTGATCAGTTTTTGACCAAAATAAAAATCTTCGACCCCGGCAAAGCCGGAGATGGACGGATCTAGATTTTTTTCTGATCGATTTTGATATATGGAACGTCGAAATCCGAGTTCGTATATGAAAACTAGACCAGTTTTAAGAATGGACTCCGAATTAGAGGACAAAACGGGAACAATGCGCGCAAAATTGGTCACGTAAGCAAAGATTTGATGGAAATGATGGGGGAAACACACGAACTAGACTCTAACACGACCTAACCAGCTACAAGACCTCGACCAGGACACAAACTCAACGACGGACTCTGAAACTGAAATATGCAAAGGCTATGGCGCGGAAGGTTCTAGGGCAGAAAAAAAAAGTATGACACTGGACTATGGGACGAATGCGAAATACTCCAAACTAGAGGATAAATATGAACCTGACGGTATACCTTAGCTCTAATACCACTTAATGGAAACGGGGATCCTGATCTTCCGTTAGGTAGTGATAACTATCGTTGTGGCGGAGAATGACGCAATGGTCCGGCTTCAGATCGAAAGATCGAACCCTGCAATCTTAGCACCACAACTTCTCTGGTTATCAACCGAGACACGAATTCGGTTGACCTCGCCAAGAAGGCTAATCCCTGTCTGCGCAACGAAGAACACAAGCAAGAACAAGAAAGAAAGCAACTAAATTGCAGATGAATGATTAATCTCATAAAGTTGGGGTCTCACAAACCGATGAACGGCAAAACTGTTCTTGACAAATTAATCTAAGCAAAACACAAACCTAATGACGGCGGCGGCGTATGATTATAAAGGTCTTAGGGTCGTCACCTAATCTGGACACGTCCCCTAATGGGCCCAAACACGATACACGGTCCATCGGACCAAAAGACGGTGTCGCAACATCCTGGTAGATTCTGGACGCTGACTTGTTTTGATGATTCCCGTTGATTCTGAAGGCATTTTGATGTGAGACCACTTGTATTGGCTTCCTTATTAAATTATCTTTCCAACCATATATGGATCGTCGAAAACGGAGTCTGGATGCGTCTTGGGTGACCAGTTTAAGGCAGACTGGTCCTGGAGGCCGAGGCAGACTCGAAATCATGTTGGATCGGACCTCCGGTTTCTGTTGAACGTCCTTGCTGGTCATCAACGCCTCCACCTCTTCCTGTAAGTCCCTCATGACCCTCTCCAATATTTCTAAGCAAGATAACATCATTAGGCAGTAGTCTATTCTCAAAAGTAAGAAAAGGATCGCTTAAGAACAAGCTCACCTCTAAATTGAGTTGACGCATTCGAGCTCGGATCATTGGACCTTACATGACGGTTGGAGGATCAACGGGTACATCCGAAGGAGTGATGTCCTCATCACCGGGTCCGAGGGGAGCTCAGACTCCCTCTTGTTGGACCGTTATGGACCTTGGTATTGCTCCTTGGCCCCTCGAGAAGGCGGTGGCTTACATCCGAACCCCCTGTGGGAGCTTAGATACCTCTTTGTGGGGCCCAGAGCCAAGGTCGGACCTGTAAGTTGGGCCCAATGGCCACGCAGAGTCTTTCTGAGCCATACCACGGGGCTCAGTGGCTATACCCCACATAGGGTGGACTTTGGCTAGACTACGAGAAACGTACAGGTCGTCGTACACTTTTGGATTGGGATACCCCTTGTTCAGGTATTGGTCACTACTAATTTTCACAACCATAGGTTTCGATGATTGCTAACATATTTAGTGTGAGACTACCAAGTGGCGCATTGGGAATGGCTATGCTTCTGCAACATGGCTCCTCGCAGGCTCCTACCATGATTCATTTTGCAGAAATGCAGAGCCTATATTCAGACTTTGCCACTTATCAGACCAAAAGTGACAAAGTGCAGATACAATATATCTAGAATAATAATCTTATTATACACCAATTGCCCGTATTAAACCAAACCTGGGATCTCCCAAGACAGCTAGACCGCTGGCATTTGTGAGCAAGATCGCCTTTCTGACGGGGTTTTGCATAGGTTCCGCGTATGTCAGGTCAACACCTGGCATTGAAAATGTGGCGGACGTTGAACAAAGCAAACATTATGGAACCTTTATTATAACCAATTCCAGATTAGCGGAAAGCGAGCGGTTTTACACATCAGGTTAGTCCTATGGTGCATCATGCACATGTCCGAGCCCATCACCTGGGCCACCATGTTCTTGAACCATGAATCTGGCAAGGAAATGCTTTCTCTATGTTTGTTTAAGACGATGAATAATTCTAAACATAAAGGCTGTGTCCCACAGGTATAGTATATATATGAGTGTAAAGGCGCACAACCAATGTGGAGCCACAACTGAAAAGGAGACCTTAAGCTGAAAAGATAAGAAACTCGTGAGCTAACGAGACAACCATGGCGTTATTTCTGTTATGACGAAGCAGCCAAAATGCCAGATAGTCAGCTTCTCATATCATGGATGAACAAGGCTATAAAGAAATGAAATCAAAGATATAACTAGCGAATTAGGAGAACTGAAGATATGAAAGCTTTTGAGAATTTCCTTCCCCCAGTGTCAGTAGCATATGGTTCGACACTTGACTCTTAACCAACTACAGGAACACGTGATTGTTATTACGCGGCTGAAAACATTTCTTTTCTATTTACGCTACTCTTCTGTTCCATTAGTCAGCATCAGATTCATCAAATCCACATCTTCATCAGAGTAGCAGACATGTGCCATTAGTCTTGTCAATTGTCATGTAAACTTGCCATGTGCACATTTTCTAGACCGATCGAGATTCCTTACAACGCTCTCCATAAAACAATTGACTCCAATATGCGTGCAAGGGAGAAAGAGAGACATCAGACATATACCGGAACCTACAATGCATACAGGTTTGTAGTTTGGTTGGAAGTTTGAACCAACCACGTGTTTATTTTACTTCCCTCTCCACTCTCCATGAACCTATTCCTTACAAAGCTAACTATACATGTAAGCATGTCATCAAGAGTTTATGGTAAGCAATAGAAAGTGCGGTGGGAAAGGAAAGCATCGCTACCTCCTCATTAGCTGGGCTGAAAGGTCCAAGTGTTCTGCTCGTGCCCATTCCTTTAGTCAATCTGATGAGGCGATGGTGAGTATGCAGCATAAAGTGCTGATTCGGTTACACCACATTGTTTGTTCCCTGGAATAAAGTAACTTTTTTTAGGCAGCTTCACACCTTATAAAAGCCCACATATGGCTTGGACTCTGAGCACTAGTAGGAGTCAATTTCTCAGAGCCCCCCAGCATCCAATTCCAAGCAGGGTTGCAGGTAGAGCGGCTCTAAACAATGGAGAGTTTTGCCCAGGAGCATGTCATTGGAATTCCTTTGGCCTCCTATGCATATGCCAGTGAAGAAGGAAAACCTTCCTGTTCTGCCTTGATTCACAAGAAGAGTAAGAATCTCACCACCTGCTTCTTCAGTTCTCCCTTTGCAATAACTTTGTAAATCAATACTGATTTGGCGTCCTTCCCATGCATGATACAGACAAGAAGACTTCATTCATTTACCGGATGAACAAGCTGAACCTGAAAACAGATAGCTACATGCAAGGGTTCAAACAACACTGTAAGAATTCAACCATTGTCTTCTTTTCTGCACATAAAAGTTGTGTTATGTTCAGTAGTAAAAGTTCTCATCACTGTCAAATCTTTTTTTTTTCTTTGCAGTAACTCTGGGGCCAAAAATTTCTGAAACTATCAAAGGGAAACTAAGCTTCGGTGCAAAGGTTCTACAAGCTGGCAGCATTCAGAAAATCTTCAGGCAATACTTTGTAGTGGAGAAAGATGAGAAATTATTGAAGGCTTTCCAGTGTTATCTTTCAACCACAGCTGGTCCAATAGCTGGAATGCTTTTTATCTCAAATGAGAAGATTGCTTTCCATAGTGATAGGCCTCTGAGTTTAGCATGTCCCAAAGGGGAAAGGACCAGGGTGCCCTACAAGGTAATTGAAGTAAAATCTTAAATCTCCAACATAGTATAGCACCTCAACTGTTTGAGTCTTTGAGATAGAAAATGCGGTTCAGAGATATTTGCATTTACACAACAAGTTAAAGCTAATGAATTTTGTACCTTCTGCAGGTGTTGATCCCCGCAAAAAGAATAAAGAGTGCTTCCGTGAGAGAAAATTTGTACAATCCTGATGAGAAGTATATTGATTTAGTTACTGTTGATGGATTCGATTTTTGGTTTATGGGTTTTATTAGCTATGAGAAATCATTCAGATATCTTCAGCATGTAATTTCAAGGTTTAGATGATATGCGTAGTTCTGTAGTCTGAAACATACTGCATACCATGTTGATGTGGTATATGTATATGTACATGTACATTACACAGATAAAATTGATCACTCACATTGAACGCAGAGCATTTTTTCCCCCACAATGTTCCTTTTTTTCTCAGACACGTGGGAGAGCTTCGTATCATTATATTAATATTAAGAAGAAAAAAGAATCAAAGAGACTCATACAAGCCCCAAAGGGCCAGGTTTGCAAGCATCGCTCCCGAAGAAGACTAGACGCGACCGACAAACCACCCACACATCCCACGATGTTCTTGGAGGATACAACATTATCTAATACATTTTTATAGAGATCACCGGGAGAGACCGTACTGAACATACTGTTTATATAAATAATTTGGTTGTTTATGTAAAAATAGTTTGCAAGACCAAACTACAGAATCAAATGCTTTCATCAATCGCAACGATGGTTCAAAAGGGCAAAAAAAATGTAACCCTTTCACGTGCAGGATAGAATTTCAAGCAACCACAGCGGACTCCCATTTGATACCATCATCCATTGTAGACAAATGATTATTAATCATTGATATATATTGCTCATCGCATTGCAAATTCATTTGACATATGGATGAATAGAGCGCAAAGACTAAGACAATCAATCACATTCTGATTTCCTGTGTTTTCACTCGGCAAATTCGGTCTCTAATCCTGCTGAGTTTAGACCTGGCTGCTGTAACACCTTCAGCAACGACACGACGCTTCTCTACCTGGTGGGGACACACCATCAAGAGTACCCTCAAAGACTTGTGCAAGGATCTGAACTCTCTGATTATGATATCCTTGAAGTCCAGATTAGCAGAATGCAAGTAGTTTTACACATCTGATTAGTCTCATTCCACATCTTGGCCACTGTGTTTCTGAACCATGGATCTGGCAGGAAGCCAGGGAAATATTTTTCTAAGACCCTAAACGATTCTAAAACACAAGGCTGTGGCCCACAGGTAAAAGTGAAAAGGCACACAAACAATGTGGAGCCACAACTGAAAAGAAGACCTTAAGCTGAAAGGCTCAGAACAATGGAGTTATTAGATGATGAAAGGAACTCTGGAGCTCTGGAGTGTAGTATTAAGGTATGGGGTAAATGCTAAAAGGAACTCTGGAGCTAATGAAGAAAGCATGGTATTAGGGCCGCTATGGAGCAGCCAAAATGCCATCGATCCTGTTATGCAAACCTGACATGTGCACATTTTTCTAGATTGGTCAAGACTCAATATCCCTAACAATATTCTTCTATACAAAAACGTGATTCAATATGTGAAAGGAAGAGATGTACAAGAACGAAATATGTGAAAGCTAGCTTGGTTTTGACACCTTTCTCCATGAACCGATTTCCTAAAATTGGAAAAGAATCAGTAATGCACCACGTGTCATAAACTATTAGAATTCAGCATCATAAGTAGCAAAGCATACGTGCACGCCCGTCAGCACCTTTCTATGAAGTGAAGCTATTAGCATGTCATCAACATTTGTGGTAAGCAATGCAAAATGTAATGGAGTCAGTACCTCCTCATAGGCTGGGTTGAAAGCTCCAAGTATTCTGCCCGTGCTCATTCCTCTAGTCAAGAAAGCATGCCTTGCTTTAATTCCTGATGAGGCGATGGTGAGTATGCAGCCCAAAGTGCTGATTAAGTTACACCACATTGTTCCCTTGAATAAAACTACCTTTAGGTCTGGACTTCACCGCATACCAATGTACAATGAACAGAGAGAATTGATCAATCACATTGAATGGAAATCACTTTTTCAGTGAAGTTCTTGAATCATATAAATAAACAAGGTTTAGAAGATAAAACTACATAACTAAATAAAATGATCCTTCAGGGGATTGCACCCCTTCCCCACGCTGGATTGGGTTTCAGGCAACCACAGCAGACCGCACTCCTATACCGTCATCATTTATTGACAAACGGTAATGCTCTCTAGGAGCAAGATTAATAAGCGTGGCTATAAGCCAAGTCAGGTCAACAAGAGAGATTTTTTTTTAATTTTAACTCTTTTTTATAACTAATTTTAAATATAACATTGCCGGATTTTTTTTTAAATTAACACTTTTGGCCGCGCCTATTGCCCTGGCGCGGCCAAATGCCTGTGCCGCGTCATACATGGTGGCGCGGCAGAGGGCTGACGTGGCGACAACCGGGCTCGGGGAACGCTGACGTGGCAGGGCCTGCCGCGCCACCGACCTTGGCGCGGCAGTGCCGCACCCTGATCCGTGGCGCGGCTGGGCCAAATAAATGTCGCGGCCAGTCCCGCCTGGCCGAGCAGCCACGCCACCTGGCCGCCGCGCCCGCCGCCCGCCCGGGGGTACCTAGACGGTTTAATCGAAACGCGTCGCGCCTGTCTTTTGTTGAATTATTTTCACGGCCGAATAAAGAATTTGATAAGACAATGATTTATTCGTCTTTCATAATACGGTTATGCACCATTTTAACTAATCAATTACGAAAAATTGCCACCGGCGTCGAGATACGTCGGGACTGTCGGTTCCCGAACTAGTTGGTACTTAATCTCGCTGGCAGTGCTGCCGCGACGCAAAGAAACGAATAAGAAGCAAGTTGACAAGCTGCCACATAACATATTCATTGTTTTGACATAAGTTTGACATAACATAATCAAAAAAACCCCGCAAGTTTCGGATGCCAATATTCGTTTGACCTAACAAACTAAGACCCAGGAGTGTAAGGATCCCTTGGACGTCTCTGTCTCTTCGGATTTGTTGGCAACACAATAGAAGTGTAGCCAACGTCGGTATGGTCGCGTCGACGGTGCGTACGGCTCGTACCCTACAAGTATATGATACGCACGATTACTTATAATTCTTTATAATCGTTAGTTCATGGAGCCTACGTATTAAAACAAACTATCTTTGTTAGTACCTATGAGACTTCTTGGGTGTCAAACGGGACACCACCTAGCTGAGACATATCGATCTCGTCCTGCGGCCAATCGTCCCATTGGTCGTGCTGTCCGCGGAAGCCCGGGGGGTTGTCGTCGTCGTCATCATCATCCTCGTCGTCCTCGGTTGCAGGGTCCTTTCCAGCGCTATGATGTGGTGGTGTACGCACCGCGGAAGTGGCACCTGTCATCGGCTGAGAAGAGCCGGCTGGTGTCCTCAAAGAGGCTGAAGACGTGCCACCCGACCGCGCTGGGAGTGGCGGTTCATAAGGAGTGTCCATGCAGCTCAGCTTTTGAGCTAGCTTCATATAGCTCTTCTTCACCTTCTGCATAAATAGACGTTAAAGTTAGTGCATTATCCAAACGCATATACACTAAAGAAACATTTCCGGAACGGACAAGTTTATGTTTACCTCCATAAAAGCCGCAAGAATGTCTGGCCCCTGCCCTCTAGACTCGTGTAGCCGGAACGCTGCTTCGTTGGACAGCCTTGACAATTATGTCGCCTAGGTATAGAAACGCGGTTGGACAGTTTTAGTACACATACTTAATATTAAAATGTTAACAGATTATACCATTCAAGTATATTACCACGTATCTTTGAAGCGGGCTCTCTGTAGTTGTGTCCTCCCTAGTGGTCATGTCGTACACATCTTCGATGACATCTTCCTCCGAGTCCTCGTCAATCGCCACGTCAGTGTACGGGGGGCTTGATATGTGTCCTCGTAGACCCGTGAAGCCACCGCAGGTACTCGTCGAAGGTGCGCTGGTCGTGTGGAGGACCTGCAAGGACCGCATGTGGTACCCTGTTCTGCCACAAATGGATGTGCGAGCTGTGTGTCACGCGCCAATCCTTGGTCTTATACCTTTTCCTACGGTCATACCTGCAACAAAACGATGTTAGTTGTACCAAACAAACCTCTGAATTGTAGCATTGTTATTAATCGATAATGTACTCGTGCAATTCTTGGTTGGTGGAGTAAAGCGGTGGTGGGCAGCCTGTCATTCTTCCAAACTGTCTGCAGACCCGGATGGGCAAGTGAATATCGACCACATGGAAGAAAATAAGAGGGACGTCGCAGCGATACTCGTATGACTCATCCCTAGTGACAGGACTGAGATAGGCCTGGAGCTCCAGAGAATCCCAAGGACACCAATGCACCTGAAATTTTGTAATTGAGTTAGACTGTGATATAGTGTACATCGAAAAAGGCACAGGTATGATAGTAAAGAGAGTGTAACCTGGTGCTGTGTCAGGACGTCGAGATCGTCCGTGTACTCCCTATACTTACGCCACGCATTCCCTCTAACTAACTATGCTTTCGTCCAGATATACAGAGCTGTAGGGAGTGTATCATGCCCGTTCCATCGCTGCATTGAACACGATAATGAATTAGCCACTAATAATCTCATCATATATAACTGCCTCAAAGAATATAATGAACCAAAATACTTACCGGTAAACCATTATTAAGGGGTCTCCCAACGGGCAATCGTTCCCAACACCAAACCTGGAGTAGGTAGGAGCAACCCCCAAGGTTTGCATATCCTGAGGTGCGACGACAGGCAACGCATAGCTGTCGATACGTCCATGCCAAGACTGTGCTGCCCCAGCTATACGCCGCTATGTTCTCCCACGGCTGGCGAAGTATGTCTAGGAAGATCCAACTGATGGTGTTGCCCGAGACGTCTGGGAAGAGGAAATCACCAAAAAAGTGCCAGAGCCACACTCGAGCGAACCTGTCGATCAGAGCCTCCTCAGCCTATGGTCCAAGTAATCAAGGCGCTCTGTGATCTAGGACGACGAAACACCGGAACTTTTCCTGAAATTGACCAAAGAAAATGAGACCCCATGGATGTAGGAAAGCAATGCAAGTATTAAATAGGCTTGAATTACTCACTTATTTTTCTTGGAAGCATCGTCGTCCGGTGGAAGAAAGCCAGTAAACTGAGCCACTAGCTCCCTCCAGTGATCGTTGTCAACTATCCCTGTCACTGGAAGTCCCCCCAACCGAATGCCTAAAGTAGCCTTCACGTCCTACAACATCAAGGTCATCTCGCCACAAGGTAGGTGGAACATGTGGGTCTCAGGTCTCCACCTGTTATAAGAATAAAACGACTGTTAGTTGCCTCAAATTTTTTACAAGAAAGTTTACGTACAAAGAATGCACTCGCACCTGTCTACGGCTGCAGTAAGTAGTGCTGGGTCAAGGGGCGGAAGACCGTGGTTGACAACACGGACAAGCTCGAGGAAGCCGACACGCCGTATGTACGGGGCATAACGCTCGTCCCACTGGTACGCCCTGGTGTGCGTGCGGGGCCTCAAATGAGGCAAGGCCACCTCTGCGCCGGTGTCACTCAAGATGTGTGCTCGGTGCTGGTCGTCGTACTCCACCTCAAGAATGTGGTACAACGGGTGCTGCGTGGGAGGGGCCATACTGTTACAAATTGATAAACAAAGCGTTAGACTATTCAAATTAACAAAATTCAAATTAACATTAGTAAGTTCACAAACAAATCACAAACAAATTCACTAACCTAACTATCCTAAATCCCTAAACCCAAAATCCTAACTATACTAGATAATAAATACATAATCAATCCATAAAATCCCTAAACCCTTTTGGATTTAGGATAAACTAGTATCTATACCAAAAATCACTAACTAAATAGCTAACTATAAACTAAATAACAAATACATAATCAATCTCTAAACCCAAAATCCTAACTATACTAGAACACACTACCTCAAACCTAAAAACTACCTACGTAAATCACAAACAAATTCACTAACCTAAGTATCCTAAATCACTGACTATCCTAAATCACTAACTATCATAAATCAATAACAATCATAAAACCCTAACTATTCTAAATTACTAACTATCCTAAATCATTAATTATCCTAAATCAATAATAATAAAAAAAATATGAAATCGAGAGGGAGGTACCTTAGGACCGGGCGGCCTTGACGCGCCGGCGTTCGTGGCGCGGCCGGCGTGGGCGCTGCGCGGCGGGAGTGGCCGGGTGGGCGCGGGCGCATGTGGGCGCTGGCGGCGGGGCACGTGCGGCTGGCGGCGATGGGCGCGTGCGGCTGGCGGCGGCGGCGGGCGGGCAGGCGGTATTTATTTGGCCCAGCCGCGCCACGGGTCAGGGCGCGGCACTGCCGCGCCAAGGTCAGTGGCGCGGCAGGCCCTGCCACGTCAGTGGTCCCCGAGCCCGGTTGTCGCCACGTCAGCCCTCTGCCGCGCCACCATGCATGGCGCGGCACAGGCATTTGGCCGCGCCAGGGTAATAGGTGCGGCCAAAAATGTTAATTTAAAAAAAACCAGCAGTGTTAGATTTAAAATTAGTTATAAAAAGAGTTAAAATAAAAAAATCACAAGAGACTACTGCAATAGACAAGTTATACAACAATCTAGTCTATTATTTTATTCTAAATATATTTTTTATTATATGGGGCCCATGTACTTTTCACCTCCCTTGCTTTATCTCCTCAGACCACAGCAGCTGTGCGCTTCGCAGGTGGTGGCAGACCCCGGAGACTGTGCTAGCGCCCGGCGCTGCAACTTAAGCCAATCAATACTCTCATCCACCTCTCCTCCGTTTCTCTCTCATCCACCTAGAATTTGTTGATGTGGCTTGGCTACAAGACAAGCTGAGTTGTATTATTGTAGACGGGGCGGACCCGCCTGCCCCCATGCCTTGTGCCTCGCGCTCGCACCTCGCGCCTCCCACTCGTACTCGCACAGCCGAGGTCAGGGCCATACCTACAAATTGGAGGCCCATGTATGAAACATAAGATAGGGTCCTAAAATCTAAGAAGCCAAGCTAAGCAGGCCGGCCGGCATTGGCCACCGAGCTTATGTCCTTCTGGTCCAATTAGCTAATCGGTAATCTAAGGCCTATGTTGTAATGTTGCATTTTATTTGTTCTATCCAATAATTGATCAACCATTGTTAATTAGTACTTTGGAGGCCTTTAAAGTTTGGAGGCCCTGAACAGTCGCACAGCTTGCTCCTGCTAATCTACGGGCCTGCCAAGGTCCATGGACCGTGGGCGACCTCCGCGTCATGGCATCGAACTCCGCACTGGCATTGAGCTCTGCGTCAACGAGCCTCCATTGGGCGGCAGCAAGTAGATGAGCACACATTACAACCGTATGTTTCATGCGTTTCAGATTCATGTTGCATATGTTTTATTTGGATGTTGTAAAAGTAGATCTGGTATTGCATATGTTGCAATGTCTATACACATATGTTGCAAGTGTATGTTTCAGTTGTTTTCAAACGTATGTTGCAAGTGTTTTATCTGGATGTTGCATATGTTGCACTGGTTATACACGTACACTGCAAGTGTATGTTTTCAAATGTTTCAGCTGTTTCAAACGTATGTTGCAAGTGTTTTATCTGGATGTTGCGTATGTTGCAGTGGCTATAGACATATGTTGCAAGTGTATGTTCTAAATGTTTCATCTGTTTCATACGTATGTTGCAGCAAATACTTTATATTGCAAGTGTTTCATGAGCAAGCGCGGAAGTGGGTGCAGGTAGCACCGGCGGAGCCACGTTATGGCCATAGAGGGCTCCGGCCCCCCTTGCCACGCAAAAAAGAAATGAAGATCTATGATGCTGTGCAACGTATCTGTGTTGTTGTGCAAGTCTGGATGACTAGGCTAGCTAATTCAGCCCACAAGGCATAGGCGATGGGCCACCGGCCACATGCAAGCCAGCCCATTATGCACGTAGGAGCCACATGACTGGTGGCACCTGGGACCTGGCATTGCTCAACATGCAAAGCAAAGGGGAAGAAAATAATCCACATCCACCGAGTGGCCAAGACGGCCGATGGAGGCTCACAGACGACGATAAGGCGACGAGCCGGAAGCTAGAGGCCAGAGCTATCGATGCCTCGCGGCGGCCTTCCCAATTGGCTCGCCGACTCATCATCGGCCCCGGCCGACGGGCGGCCGCGCCCCCATGCCCACGCTCGTTTGGCTCTGTTTCATAGACCATGTAATTTAGAAACAAAACTTATTTCTATGGAACTTCTCTATATGTTGTCTTGGATTTGACAAATGCCCCCCCCCTATTTTAGCCTTCACGCTCCGCCACTGGCAGGCAGAGGTGGTCTCTGCGGGTACATTGGTCCCCGTGTGCGTGAGAAGCGAACCGGACGCGGTAGCAGGCGCATGCGTACCATAGTAGCGGGCGGGGGCGCGGCAACAACAGCGCGTGGGCAGGCGCAGCAGCAGTGTGTGCGGGCGGCAGGAGCTGCATGCAACCATGCATACGAGTGATCGAGCGAGAGAGCCCTGCAGCCTAGGGACATGCGAAATAACAACGGAGTCAGGGGACCAGCGACTGCTGAATTGATTGATGGGACGAAACTAAAAGGGCGGACAGCAGGCGCGGACGTCCGGTCGCGCGCCGGATGTTCGGGCGCTAGCAAAGCCCATTAACAAATGGTTACTGTTTATCTATATGTATCGCTTATCGCGTCACAGTTTGACACTTCGATGAATAGAATGCAGAGCCAGGTAACTTGACCGGATCTTAGCCAATATTCATGTACAATGGTCAATGGACTTTCCGCAGCCCACATGGGCACATGTCACTACGTCGGATCGAAAGTGACAAAGGGCAGATACAATATCTCCAACCAGTGGCTTTATCGAGTAATATCACCTATCTGACGGGGTTGTGTGTAGGTTCAATGTATGTCAGGTCAACACCTGGCATGGAAAATGGAATGGAGACCTGCAACAAAGCAAGATTATTATATTCTTCAGTCCATATTTGCAGAAATCGACTAGTTGACACATCAGATGAGTCCCGTTACACATCATCCACAAGTCCGAGCCCATTACGTGGGCCACCATGTTCCTAAACCATGAACCTGACAGAGAAATACCTTTTATAGGTTTGTTTAAGATTCACAATGCTGTGTCCGGTGTCCCACAGGTGCAAATGAAAAGGCACACTAATGTCGAGTCACAGCTAAAAGGAGGATCTTCAGCCGAAAGGCTCAGCAGAATAGATTTCTTTTGCTTGGCATCGGTCAGCAGTTTAGTATTAAGGAATAGTAAATTACTGCAAACAGCTTTGAGATTTAAAGAAAACAAACTCTTGAGGGGATGAGGCAAGTATGGCATTGTTGATGCCAAATAGTCAGCTTCACATATCATGGATGAACAAGGCCATATTGAACTCAAAAGGTCAAATTACCACGTTAGCAGTACTCCGATCGGTTTCCTAGGATTGGACCTAAGAACAATTCCAGCTTATCAAGATTATACAAATTAGTGAACAATTCCAACTGAGAATTGTTCGAGAGCCTCGTTCCTAAGTAACCGAATGAGGCCTAAAGCATCTATGCGTGTCCTTCCCTGCAGTATCCGTAAGTATGGTTAGGTTCTGAATGTAATTACACAAATATGTGTCGATGAGTACACAGCAGAAAGGATTTTTTAGTTTCTGTTACTCTTCTGCTCCACACTAAGTGGCAGATTATCAAACCCACATCTCCAACACACAGTTGCCATTCATCTTGTCATGTAAATGTGCATATTTTTCTAGATTAATTGAGATTCCAAAACCTTCACAAGTATGCATGAAAGGGAAACATGTACCGGAACCAAATGTTACCGGTAGTTTGGTTTCAGGTTTGAACCAACCACGTGTTTGTTTTACTTCCCTCTCCACTCTCCATGAACCTATTTCCTGAAATGGGAAAAAGAATCGGTTATGCACTAGGTGTCATAGACTACTTAGAGTTCATTATATTATTAGCAAAACCTATATTTTTCACTCATCAGAACCTTACAATGTACCAAAGCAACTATGAGCTTGTCATCAACTGCATCGTCAGAACCTTGTGCTAAGCAATTAGCAATAGAAAGTGTAGTAGGAAAGGAAAGCATTGGCACCTCCTCATTGGCTGGGTTGAAAGCTCCAGCTGTCCCGCTCATGCCCATTCCTTTGTCAAGAAAGCAGGCCTTGCTTTTGTTCCTGATGAGGCGATGATGAGAATGCAGCATCAAGTGCTGATTCGGTTACACCACATTGTTCCCTGGAATAAAGTTGCCTTTTTGGTGGCTTCACCTTATAAATACCCCCATATGGCTCAGACAATGAGCACTAGCAGGCATCAACTTCTCAGTTCTCACAGGCAAAGAGAAGTCTCCTAGCATCAAAGCAGATTTGTAGATAGACCTTCTCCAAGCAATGGAGACTTTCACCCAGGAGCATGTCATTGGAATTCCATTGACTTCGTTTGCATATGCCGATGAGGAAAGACAAGGAAAACCTTCCTGTTCTGCCTTGGTTCATAAAAAAAGTAAGAATCTCGCAACCTGCTTCCCCAGTTCTTCCTTTGCAAAAAAATTACTTTCTGTGCCCATACTGACTTGATATCCTTTTGATGATACAGATAAGAAGAGTTCCTTCATTTATCGGATGAACAAACTGAGCCATAAAACAGATAACTACATGCAAGGGTTCAAAGAACACTGTAAGAATCCAACCATTGTCCTTTTTCACAAACAAAGTTGTGTTATGTTGATAAAATAAAAAATTTCATCACTGGGACTTAAAGGCTTTGTTGTTGTTGATAAATCTTTTTCCTTTGCAGTAACTCTAGGACCGAAAATTTCAGAAACTATAAAAGGGAAACTAAGCTTCGGTGCAAAGGTTCTCCAAGCTGGTGGTATTGATAAAGTCTTCAGAGAATACTTTTCAGTCGAGAAAGATGAGAAACTACTGAAGGCTTTCCAGTGCTATCTTTCAACCACAGCTGGTCCAATAGCTGGAATGCTTTTCATCTCAACTAAGAAGATTGCTTTCCATAGTGATAGGCCTTTGAATTTCATGTCTCCAAAAGGAGGCAGTACAAGGGTGCCTTACAAGGTAATTGAAGCAAAATATCTTTCTCAATTTGTGTACCTGAAGTTTATCAGATAGAAACTGTGACCTAAAGATATCGGACACACTTGAGTTAAAGCTAATAAAATATGTACCTTCTGCAGGTGTTGATCCCCACAAAGAGGATAAAGAGTGCTTCAGTGCGGGAAAATTTATACAATCCAGACGAGAAATATATTGATGTAGTTACTGTTGATGGCTTTGATTTTTGGTTCATGGGCTTTGTCAGCTATGAGAAGTCATTCAAATATCTTCAGCATGTAATTCCGGAGCTGAGATGATGCACATAGTTTTGTAACGTGAAACATCATAGATACCATGTTGATATGGTATATGTACATTGAAGAGATAGAATTGATCAATCACATTGATTGTGAAGCAAAGTTTTTCAACTATGTTCTTGAATATTCAGTATTCTCAAATGCATTGACTGATCATACTGAACAAACTAATCAATCAGATCCTGCCGGTACCTTTTTTACTAACCAACAGGTTATCTTAGACTGGGAGATTTATCTTAGAGAGACTCAGCTCTTAACAGGAACTTTCATTTGAAAAGTATAACTGGACAGGCAATATGCAGAACAGAAGTTCTCACCCTAAGTAAAGCGTGCAAGCAGCTTTTCTAATTCAAGGATATGACAGTTCCAGCCAAGGGCCTGTTAGCTATAATCCTGTGCGTCCATGCATGTGTCCAAGTTCATTGTGTCTAGGTGCAGTTTTTAGTACTAGCAGATTTTCAGCTAGTAGTTAAGGAGAATAATAAGCAATCATAGGAGTTATGACTGCAGTAATTAGGAGGATAGGGCAGGTATATCAGCTATATATATGAGAGAGGGAGGGAGGGAGGGAGAGAGAGAGAGAGAGAGAGAGAGAGAGAGAGGGAGGGAGGGAGGGAGTGATTCCCTAGTGTTTGTGATAAACACTGAAGACAGAGGGAGTGATTTCCTAGTGTGTTTTTGTGATAAACACTGAAGATAGAGGGGTAATTTCCTAGTGTTTGCGATAAACACGTAAGACAGAGGGAGTGATTCCCTAGTGTTTGTGATAAACACCGAAGAGGCGAAGATAGAGGGATTGATTCCCTAGTGTTTGTGATAAACACTGAAGATAGAGGGAGTGATTTCATGGTGTGTGTGTGTTACTTTTAAACACTGAAGAATGGAGAGGGAGTGATTTCCAACAGGGCCAAGCTAGAGCTTAATCGACCCTGGTGGCTCACTTCAAATAAAAGTTCTCATATGGTCATACAAAATTTTGATTTTTTGTCATTTTTTTGGTCCAATTTGGACTTTTCATAAAAAAATCAAAAAGAGGAACTTTTTTGGCAAAATGTATTAAATAATTCAGTTCCACTTGGTCTCATTTTCCAGTAACCTCCCATAGCTAGTCTTACTGGAGTGTTATGCCAAATATGTTAGTTAACTGAGCACTAACAATGTTCAAATATCAATTAGTCGTGTTATGTTATAGAATAAGAGAGAAACACTAGGACTCAATTCCATCAGGCATCTGAAGCGTACTTGACGTAGTTTTTGTAAGTTTGCATATCAATTTTTAAGGCTCAGGTCTTAATTCTTCACCACTTGGTCTCATTTTCCATTTTTTGTCCTTGAGATTGTTATATCTGGTAACTCTATATTTTGTCTGCAGCATCAAAATGGTTATATCTGGTAACCATACATTCACATGCCAGTTGCAATGTGACATCCAGTATAAGCATTGTGAAACGACCAGCTGGCAGCAATGTAAGAATGCCATCTGTATCCTTTCTATGCCAATGGAAGAAAGAAGTGATAGATAAGAGCTAATCACCAGTAATCTCTACAGGAACACCTCACTTTTACAAAATGGTGGAACCAATGATGACATCCCTGTTTTCTACCTTAGAAATGAACTTCAATGCAGAATGGCAGTCTACACAGATCTGCAAATTCTTCTTCATGATGATTTGTTTTGTAGCTGGCATGCTTATCAAAGCAAAAGCAACGGCAATCCTCTCACTGTGATAGCGCAGAAGCCTCTCCTTTTTTCTATCTTCAAGGTTAAGTGGCAAGGAGATTGTGTCTGGGACATAACCTTCCTCCTTTATCCTTCTGGAGAGTTCCTTAAGCTTTTTGTATATCTGCTCCTGTTGTGGGTGTTACCAAACCTCAGATCCAAACACATGTGTTTTCTTGTTAGCATCGACCTAGCTAAAACCGGGCAGTTTTTTAATACTGCTATCCTTCATCAACTTCCTGACTGCCTTCACATCCTCCCATTGGCCCAATGATGCATATATCCCAGAAAGGGATACGTGAATACCGGTGTTATCTGGATCAAGCTTCATAAGATTCTGTGCAGCAACCTCTCCCAGCTCCTTGTTTCCTCGCATCCAGCATGCTCCAAGCAAGGAGCACCAACCATACGCATTGGGTTTGACAGGCATCTCACTTATGAACTTTTCTGCTTCATCTAGTCTCCCAGCTCGACCATACATATCAATGATACATGAGTAATGCTCCTCTTTAGGCTCAATACCATGTGCATCCTTCATAGAGGAAAAATATTCCAGTCCTTCGTCCACTAATCCAGCATGACTGCATGCAGTCAGGAGGCAGACAAATGTAATGTGATTTGGCCTGATACCACTTGAGGTCATCCTATCAAAAGCTTGGATTGCCCCCCAACCATGACCGTGTTGTGTATATACATTTATAACCACATTCCAGGCGGCCTCAGTGTGGTATCCAATCTCATTAAATAACTGAAGGGACAAACTTATGAGGCCACATTTTCCATACATATACACAAGGGTGGAACCAACAAATGAGTCACTGATCAAACTTGTCTTGATCACTTGAGCATGCAGCTGAGCACCTTGTTCGAGCAGATCTTGCATGGCACAGCCCTTAATCATGCTTGCGAAAGTGAATTCATTGGGCTCAACGCCTTGCCTCCCCAACTCAGTATACGTCTCAAGAGCCTCCTCAATATGATCAGCCTCAACGTAACCGTCAATCAGTGAGGTGCCTGACACAACATTCCAACCTCCAGGATTAATCTTCACCACACGAGAGGCACTCTCCAAATCCCCAGACTTAGCATACATGTCCAGTAGCGCATTCCTCACAACAGTCTCCAGTTCAAACCCAGCCTTAATTATACAACAATGCAGGCTTCGACCAAACCATCCATCCTTGAGCCCCCCTGATGCACTCAATGCACTGCAGAAGACATGCTGGTCAGCTCCAACCAGGCCCTCACATTTCATATCCCGGAAAGCCAGAATAGCGGCCTCGAGGCTCCCGTTCTTTGCATAGCCGTCGATCATGGTAGTCCAGGTGACGGCGTCCTTGTGCGGCATTTGGTCGAATACCCTGCACGCCTCAACAAGGAGCCCACACTTGGAGTACATGTCCGCAAGGTGGCTCGCGACGAAGAGCTCGTTGTCGAAGCCAAGCCTGATGCCGATGCAGTGCAGCTGCGGCGCGCGCGGCGCTGGAGAGCGCGAACTGCGTGGGGGCAACGTGCGCGCGGCGCATGGCGGCGAAGGCGGCGAGCGCGTCGTGGTGCATGGAGTTCTGGACGAGACCAGAGACGAGCGTCGTCCAGGAGACGAGGTTGGGGCGGGGCACGACGCCGAACATGCGGACGGCGGAGGCCGCGTCGGCGCAGTGGGAGTACATGGTGATGAGGTGGTTGACGAGGAAGGTGGATGTAGCAGCTGCGCCGGTGAGCAAGAGGCGCGCATGGAGGGCGCGGCCGCGGCGGATATCACCGGTGCGGCCGCACGACTGGAGGAGCGCGGCGAAGCGGAGGGAGGCGTCGGCGGCCGGCGGGCCTGTGTTCTGGCTCCGGAGCTTTCCCATGTGTGGGCTGGAACTGAAATGGCAGAGTGAGACCCCGCGTGTACTTAGGTGATTAAATATAGACTAATTACGAGACTAATTGCATAGTTTACGACTAATTTACGAGACGAATCTTTTAAACCTAATTAGTCCATGATTTGATAATGTGGTGCTACAGTAAATATGTGCTGATGACAGATTAATTAGGCTTAAAAATTCGTCTCGTGGAGTACCGACGGATTATGTAATTTGTTTTTTTATTAGTATTCGAACATCCTATGCAACATCCTCCCGACACACCTCCTAAATTGTAGTCACTGGATTCAAACACCACTTTACTTTGACAGAGCGTTTTAGGCCACCGAACCCAATATATATAGGGGTGTTTGGTTCTTTAGTCGCTCCTAAAATTCATGTCACATCTAATGTTTAGATACTACTAAAGAGCATTAAATATAGATTAATTACAAAACCAATTACATAGATGTAGGCTAATTTACGAGACGATTTTTTAAGCCTAATTAATCTATCATTAACACATGTTTACTGTAGCACCACGTTGTCAAATCATGGCCTAATTAGGCTTAAAAGATTCGTCTCGTAAATGAATCGTAAGTTATGTAATTAGTTTCGTAATTAGTCTATATTTAATACTCCATGCATGTGTCTAAACATTCGATGTGACAGGAATTTTAGAAGCGCGTATAGAAACCAAAGTGGGCCATATAAGCGCTAATAAAATGCTCCGTCCATCCGACCGGACGTGACAAACCCGCTTCTTACCGCCACGCCCCTGCGCCTCCCGCCGCGCATCGTGCGCCCCTCGCATGTTGTACGGGACCCGCTTCGTGCTTGAAAGGATCAAGATGCCCAAGAGGGGGGGTGAATTGGGCTAATTCTAAATTTTCTTGCAATAATCAAATCATACGGATAGCCCAATTAACCCCTTGTGCCTAGAAAAGTGTTTCTATCAAACTAACGCACAAAGGACTCGCAACCTATGTTCCAAACTTACTCTAGCATGGTAATTCTATGAATGTAAAGACAAGTATTGAATTGCTCAAAGTAAATACTCAAAGTAAATGCTCAAAGTAAAGAGAGAGAGGAACGCAGCGATGTTTTGCCGAGGTATCGGAGAGCCGCCACTCCCCACTAGTCCTCGTTAGAGCACCCGCGTAAGGGTGTAGCTCCCCCTTGATCCGCGCAAGGATCAAGTGCTCTCTACGGGTTGATTCTTCGACACTCCGTCGCGGTGAATCACCCAAAGCCGCTCACAACTTGAGTTGGGCCACCCACAAGCTCCGTCGGGTGATCACCAATCTCCCAATCACCACCAAGCCGTCTAGGTGATGGCGATCACCAAGAATAACAAGCACAAACTCTCACTTAACCACGCGATGCCTAATGAGAAGATGGATGCACACTTTGCTACTCTTGATTCACTAATGAGGCTACTCTCTTGGATTCTCAAATCTCAATCACCTCACTAGGACCTTGCTCTTCTTGGCACTCATAAACATATTTCTCAGCTGTTGGAATGAGCAAAAGTAACTCCACACACGAGTGGAGCTTCTATTTATAAGGCAGCCTGAAAAACGAACCGTTATGAGCTTCTGCGGGATGACCAGACGCTCCGGTCATGTTGACCGAACGCTCCGGTCAGTTCAACCCGCGAACTAGTGAAAAAGTGTTGACCAGACGCTGGCAGGGTCCGGTCACCACTGACCGGACACATCCGGTCGCATTAAACCCTTACTGGAACCTTACTGGACTCGACCGGATGCTGAACCCTCAGGGTCCGGTCAGTACTGACCGGACGCGTCCGATCACAGATTCCCTTCTCTAGAACCTTATTGGAGTCGACCGGACACTGTCTTTCAGTGTCCGGTCACTTGACCTCTCCAGCGTCCGGTCACACCGGAGCCAACGTCTGGTCAGCATTTGACCCTCCATTCACTTCCAACTCTCGATCATATGTGAATGAAGTTTGCTCCAAAGGATCTTAGGCATTCGTAGGAGCTACCTAGAGCTAGTTTTAATAAGTGTGCACCACACCTAACTCACTAGACTCAACTAGGTCAAGCTACCCCTCCATACCCCCTTAATAGTATGGCCAAAGGAAAAACAAAGTCCTAAACTACTCTAAGTGTCTCTCTAACTCCAATCGACACTTAGAACTAGTCATCCTTAACCTTGTTGTCCATCCTTTGAAAACCGAAACGATTTCCATCGTAGGGGCATGACAACTTTGATTGCCCAATCGATCTCCATTACCATGACCTAACTTAATTGCCTCTACAAAACACATGTTAGTCATAGTAATCTTGTATTGTCATTAATCACCGAAACCCAACTAGGGGCCTAGATGCTTTTAATCTCTCCCTTTTTGGTGATTGATGACAATACCACCTCGAGTATGTGAAAGAGTGAGGTTTTTGACGGGCTTGGTTCATATAAGCTTTTGTCGATAAGAACAAAAATGTTAGTCAAGCTTATATGACCCAAGCCAACACAATATACTCAAAGGATATGAATTAAGCATGAGTACGAGTAACAAAGCTCATTTGCATCGAAGTATAAACGCGGAAGCAAAAGCAAATGAGCATAACACAAGTGATATGACATATAAATAATGTAAAGTAGCGAGCACACATGTCATATATCACAATCACGTAGATAGCACTATCACATAGATATAATAGTATGCATGAAAGTAACACACGAATGCATAATAGTAATAGTGTATCACATAGATAAAACTCCAAATATATATAATAAGCTAATACTAGATAACTAGCTCCCCCTGAAAGTCGCTCCCCTGAGTCTACATACTCGAACCCTCTCCCCCTTTGGCGTCAAACACCAAACCCTAAGGGTCGGTCGGCGAGGCTACAGCGGATGAGTCGGGCGCTGAAGTACGTGGAGCAAGCTGAAACTGGGCACCATCATCATCTGACCCTGAACTCTGAACAGACTGACCCTTTGTAGCAGGAAGTGTCGCTGAAGCGGTCTGGGTCTAAGCTAGGGCAGGTGCTGCCTGTGAAGCTGCTAGTACGTCTGTCGTATGATCTAAAGAGGCGACAGATGAGGGGAGCCTCTGAGTAGTCACTGTGACTGGAGCTGCTGTAGAAGGACTAGCGGTATGCATATGAGGCGATGTAGGCATGCCGGTCAGCTCGCTGAAAGATGCTCCAAGACTCCTAGAGACTGGCGTGTCAGGCATGAATAGCGAGGGTGACGGCTCCGGTGAGAAGCCCGTGTGGTATGGAGTGAACTGCGGGGCTACCACTCGTGAGGACAACCACTGGGACACCTGAACTGTAGGTGAAGCAAACTGAGCTGGAGGCTGTCTCTGACTCTAAAGCCCACTAGGTTGTACAGCTGGAGTCGTCGAAGTGGTGGCAGGCTGAGCAAGCTGGGGCGTAGGCTGTGGCAGTGGGGCCCCAAGTGCTGTCACTACATGCTGCATAAAGCCCATAAGCTGCTGCTGCATGAGTATCTGCTGCTGATGCATTTGTTGCTGCTGCTGCTGGAGAAGCTACTGCTGCCTCTAGAACTCATCCTGATGAGCCTGGAACTGTGCGAAGTTGGTAGCGGTCTCCTGTGCCTATCGTGCCTGATCCTGCTGTATCCGCTCAAGAATGGCAATCAATGCTGGGTCCATCTACGGTGCTGGTGGAGCTGAGCTAGAACTGACGACCTCTGCATCATGTCTGCGTGGAGGCATCTGAGGAATCGGCAGATAGTCATCATCCGAACTATCACTGGACTCGGTCATCCCCTGCTATGCCTCAAGCTACTCCTCCTCTGTAGCGGTTATGCCTCTAATGATCTCGTCCTGCTGAGCTGCTGACTCTAGAACATCTAGACGATGACTAGGCTAAGCGGGTGCCTGTGGAGTGCTGTGCCTGATCCTCTGTGCCATGTTATATGCAGGAAACTCTGTGGTGGCAGTCTTGTACTCTGCAACCATCTTAGGGGTCCTGACCTACACACACTTGAGCATCAAGAATGTGACCCAATGTGCATAAGGAAGCTGTCTGCGACCCTTGAAGCCCTCAGCAATAGTATCATTCATCTCAGATAGAAGGAGGTCCCAAATGTTGAACACGGTCTGCTGCATCAGGGCATTAAGGAGCCAGAGCTGTAGGCGAGTTAGACCCTCTCAGTATCCCAACCTGGGAAGTAGTGTCCTCCTGATAATGGCCTCTAGCACATGAGTTGTAGGAGTCAGGTCACTGGGGTTCCTACTTGACCCCTCACCAAAGGGCTCCTTGAAGCAATGTCGCACTAGATCTGTAGGGGGCACCAACCCTCCATGAGGACGCCTGGGAGGCTCCTGTTGTCCATAACATACCTCATGCAATTTGATAGGCTAATCCTGTAGTCTCAGTATCTCTTGGGCCCTAAAACTCATCACCCTATAATCTCTGCCGTTGAATGCAAAGTGAATGAAGTTGTGATGCGGATCAACATAGAGTGAAGCATAAAACTACCGAACCCAAGATGGTACATATACTCCTGTCCGGCCAATTAGATCTGTGAGCCCCGACAAATATGACAAGTAGGGGCGGATGTGCTCTCCGGCAGCTGCCACAATAGACTCTAAACTGCAGACTCTCTGAGATCTGAACACTGCCCCACTGTTGAGATAGGCATTATAGAAATCCTCCTGGAGCGGCGTGTAGAACCCCTCTGCTGCTCTCTCATACCTCCTCAGAGTAAACCACACATCGAACTCAACAAACCTCAACTAGCGAACCTATCTGGCTGTGGCGGCCCTCAAGTCGAGGTGTACCACTGGAGGCGGACCCTGTGGTCTGGGTGGTGGGCATGAACCCCTGCGCTGTGTAGCTGGCCTCGGTGGAACTATAGCACTGGTATGACTAGAGCGGCGTAGCTAGGGTGCCTGCTTGATCTCCTCGGCCTGCTGACCCTCCTGAGTCTCCTGAGCTGGCTGAGGCTCTACTGGTGGGGGCTGCTGTTGAGACTCCTGCTGAGACTCCCCCTGATGCTGAGGCTCCTCAATAGCTAGACGACGTCCTGCCATCATGACAGTCCTAGGTGGACTACCATGAAGTCGCTCAATCTCCCTCAGTCTGCCCTGTGTATCTGGTGCCAGCTGATCTGCTATGACAACTCCACTGCGGGCACCACCTCTCTCAGCATGCTCTGCGGCCTCAGTGACTGTAGCTGCTCTTGCTGTCTCTGCGTCGGGGTACTTGCGCTTCTTGGATGTCACCTGCTTTGTTGCTTTACCTTTCGGTCCTACAGGCTTGCGAGGCGGGGGCCTCCGGTCATCATCACCTGGGCCACCACCAACGTTCTTGGTGTGAGCCATCTGATCTGACAAGAGAATGAACTACCGCTGATGAAGATCAACTGTCAAACTGACACTCCCGAGGCTTGGCCTCGATCCTTACTCGCGAGCTTGGCTCCGAGTTGACTGCCAACAGCCATAAGAACCTCAACGGCACCGACTCGCTGCATGGTAGAATAGATGGATATACGAATAAATACAATATATCTAATAGATGTGAAAAACCTAGGAAGCAAGCAATGTAGGTGCGAAATTAAGGCGATGGGCAAGCTACCTGACGATCAGCGATCCAGAAAAGGAAGAGACGTCACGCGGGAGAAACCTCAGAACCGGCTGGATCTAGGGTTGTGAAGAACGGTGAATGAATTGACTGCCCTAGATGATTTGAAATTAGTGCTTGCAATTTGGTCTAGGTCACAAGCAAGGCAAATTCAAAACAAGGATAATGCCTTACCAACCAATCGATGAGGGGCTAGGGCTTGGATCAATGGCCTTGAATGGCCCTCGGTGCCTGGGAAGCCGACGGCGGAGCACGCGGCGTGGCAAGGTGCTTGGAGAGGGCTCGCTGGCTCAGAGGGTGCGTGGCGGCTTGGATGCGTGGAGAGGCTCGGCTGCTGTGGCACGGTGGCGAGTGAGGCTAGCGGATGCGGTGGCGCGAGGGGCTCGGCACAGGGCTGAGGCGGCGCGGCGAGCTACGGCGGCATTGGCACAGGAGGCACGTGGCAAGCTGGTGGCGGCTTGGGCTAGGGCAAGGCGGGATGTGGCGGCGTACGGGTTAGGTCTAAAAAAAACGCGACGGCTGCGGTTAAATGAGGACCCCCAACGCGATAGGAAAGGAAACGGAAAAGAGTGCTGATGCCGCGCGAAATCCACTGACCGGACGCTCCAGTGGTAGCGACCAGACGCTACCACCCAGCGTCCGGTCGATTCCAGAGAGGTCCAATTCCTCTAGAATCGGGACCAGACGCGTCCGGTGGTCCATGACCGGACGCAGGCAGGGTCCAATCAGTACAGCCGATTTCTTCTTCAAACGACCGGACGCTGGATCCTTTCCTGACCGGACGCACAAACACAGCGTCTGGTCACTCCTTCAGCAGCAGTTCACCTCCTGTGAACTGACCGGACGCTGGACAGCAGCGTCCGGTGCAGCGTCCGGTGCACCTTTTCCAGCAAATCTTCAAAGTTCCT
This sequence comes from Miscanthus floridulus, assembly GCF_019320115.1. Classification (NCBI taxonomy): domain Eukaryota; kingdom Viridiplantae; phylum Streptophyta; class Magnoliopsida; order Poales; family Poaceae; genus Miscanthus; species Miscanthus floridulus. Next base: position 62,790,855 of record NC_089580.1, on the reverse strand, counting down.
TCGCGCTGCCTGTTCCCAATCAAGTCCCAACTTGAATAAGATCTAAATAAACACAAATTGGGACTGATGTGAGTGACCTCTCTCAAACCCTCATATTTTTCAAAATATTTTGCCTTAGGCTATAATTCTTTTTAAGAAAATAGGCAATAAGAGGGCAAATGGAACAAAACGACAAAACAACATTCATGCATATGCAATACTTGTAAGTAAATCTAGTTGCTTGTCAAGTTTGATCCAAGGTTAAGCTTCTTCACACGCTTTTTAGCGGTTATCTTAACCATGTTAGACAAGCCCTATATGCATTGCCAAAAATTAAACATGTTGTATATTACAATGAATGCAAGGGACAACACAAGCTTATTTTTTAGTGAAGTTGCTAAAGTCAAGTACATTGAGCTCATTCCAATATCTACAAAATGTAGCCTCATCTAGCGGTTTAGTGAAGATATCCGCTAATTGATCTTCGGTTCTTACACCTTCTAGTGACATATCATTTTTAGCAACATGATCTCTTAGAAAGTGATGGCGGATATCTATGTGCTTGGTGCAAGAGTGTTGAACCGGATTATTTGCAAGTTTTACCGCACTTTCATTGTCGCACAAAAGAGGTACTCTTTCTAGAACTACACCATAGTCTAGCAAAGTTTGTTTCATGTATAATATTTGTGCACAACAAGCACCCGCGGCAATGTATTCCGCTTCAGTGGTGGACAAAGCCACACTATTTTGTTTCTTGGAGGACCAAGACACAAGTGATCTACCAAGCAAATGGCACCCTCCGGATGTGCTTTTTCTATCAACTTTGCATCCGGCGTAATCCGAATCGGAATAGCCAATTAATTCAAATATAGCTCCTTTGGGATACCAAAGACCAATGCTTGGTGTGTGCTTAAGATACCTAAGAATTCTTTTTACGGCAATTAAATGTGTTTCCTTAGGACTAGCTTGAAATCTAGCACACATACACACACTAAACATGATGTTGGGCCTAGATGCGGTTAAATATAACAAGCTACCAATCATAGAACGGTAGAGAGTTTGATCAACCGGGTTACCTCCATCATCTAGGTCGAGATGTCCATTGGTAGGCATTGGTGTCTTGATTGGCTTACATTTATCCATCTTGAATCTCTTGAGAAGATCTTTTGTGTATTTCTCTTGAGAGATGAAGATGCCTTCTTTCATTTGCTTGACTTGAAAACCAAGAAAGAATGTAAGCTCACCAATCATGGACATCTCGAACTCCTTCGATATCAATTCACCAAATTATTTGCATGAGTATTCATTTGATGATCCAAAGATGATATCATCAACATATACTTGACAAATGAAGATATGCCCATCAAGCTTCTTGGTGAATAGTGTGGTGTCGACCTTCCCAATGGTGAAGCCCTTCTCAATGAGGAAGTCCCGAAGGCGCTCATACCAAGCTCTTGGGGCTTGCTTAAGCCCATATAGTGTCTTGGACAACCTATAAACATGATTAGGATATCTAGGGTCTTCAAACCTGGGAGGTTGATCAACATAGACTAGTTCATTAATAAAGCCATTTAAAAATGTACTTTTCACATCCATTTGATATAGTTTCATTTCATGATGTGATGCATATGCAAGAAGGATACGGATGGCTTCTAATCTTGCAACCGGTGCAAAGGTCTCTCCAAAATCCAAACCTTCAACTTGAGAGAACCCCTTTGCAACTAGTCTTGCCTTGTTCCTCACAACAACACCTTGATCATCTTGCTTGTTGCGAAACACCCACTTCGTTTCAATGACTCTTGCACCTTTTGGTCGCTCTTCAAGAGTCCAAACTTCATTATAAGTGAAGTTGTTCAACTCTTCATGCATGGCATTGATCCAATCTGGATCTTTTAGAGCTTCTTCTACCTTGGTAGGCTCATAGCAAGAGACAAAAGAGTGATGAGCAATAAATGAAGTAAGTTTTTGAGATCGTGTCATTACACCCTTTGATGGACTCCCTATGATGAAATCTTATGGATGATCTTGTAGGAGAGGTGTATTTCTTCTATTGACCACTTGGGGAGGAGGTTGTGGAGCATCAACATCTTGTGCTTGAACCACCATTTGCTCATGGGAGATATGAGTATCTTCATTTTCTACTCTCCCATCTTTTTCACCATCTTGTGGCACACTTGATGAAGAGGGTTGATCAATGACTTGTACATCATCTTCATCATCTTTTGGCTTGATGTCTCCCACCGAAATATTCTTCATAGCCTCCCTCAATGGTTCATCACCTACATCATCAAGATTCTCATGTGCTCCTTGGGAGCCGTTAGATTCATCAAATTCCACATCATATATTTCTTCAACCAAGCCGGTGGCATGATTAAATACTCTATATGCTTTGGACTTCGATGAGTAACCAACAAGGAAACCAATATCACAACGTCTTTGGAACTTCCCTAGGTGTTGCTGCTTCTTGTAGATATAGCATTTGCAACCAAACACCCTAAAGAAGGAGACGTCCGACTTCTTCCCATTGAGCAACTCATAAGGTGTCTTGCCAATGAACTTTTGAAGGAATAGGTGGTTTGATGCATAGCATGCGGTGTTGATTGCTTCCACCCATAGAGCTTCGGGGGTGTTGTACTCATCTAGCATTGTCCTTGCAAGAGTGATCAAAGTCCGGTTCTTCCTCTCAACTACACCATTTTGTTGAGGAGTATAGGTTGCGGATACTTCATGCTTGATCCCAACTTCATCACAATAGGCTTCAATGTTTGTGTTGTCAAATTCTTTCCCATTGTCACTTCTAATCTTCTTGAGCTTCACTTCAAATTCATTTTGAGCTCTCTTGGTAAACTTCTTGAAGCAAGATGCAACTTTGGATTTGTCATGAAGGAAGAACACCCATGTATACCTTGAATAGTCATCCACAATCACAAGGCAATAGAGATTCCCTCCCAAACTCTTGTATATTGTTGGTCTAAATAAATCCATGTGTAGGAGCTTTAGCACTCTTGTGGTTGACATGAAAGCTTTGGTTGGATGAGTATTTGCAACTTGCTTGTCGGCTTGACAAGCACTACAAAGCTTGTCCTTTTCAAACTTCACATCCTTCAACCCTCTCACCAAATCATTCTTCATAAGCTTCTTGAGTGAGCTCATCCCAACATGAGCAAGTCTTCTATGCCATAGCCACCCAAGTGTAGTTTTGGTGAATAGGCAAGTCTTCAAATTTGCATCTTCGGAGGTGAAGTCCACTAGATATAAGTTGTTGTATCTAAATCCATTGAATATCATTTGATTGTCATCTACCTTGGATACAACAACCTCTTTCTCAGTGAACAAGCATTGGAAGCCAAGATCATACAATTGCCCAACGGATAGCAAGTTGAAGCTCAATAAAGCAACATAGAGCACATTAGAGATGGAATAATCATTTGATATTGCCACTTTGCCCAATCCTTTAACCTTGCCCTTTGAGTTATCTCCAAATATTATTTTCTCTTGTCCATCTACCTCTTCATCTAGTGAGGTAAACATACGAGGATCATCGGTCATATGTTGAGTGCAACCACTATCAATAACCCAATGACTTCCACCGGTCTTGTAGTTCACCTACACACAAGAGATTCAAGCTTTAGGAATCCAAACTTGTTGAGGGCCCTTCACCTTCTCAACAAGTGACTTAGCCACCCAAATCTTCTTAGGCCTATTCTTGTTAGGGGGACCTAAGAACATGGCTTTCATCTTTCCACTAGAGTCCTTTCTAAGCATGTAGTGAGCATTGAAGGCAAAGGGTCTAGCATGCTTGGGCAAGGGTTGTGGCGGTGGAGTTTGACACTCATGAGCAAAGTGGCCTTCTTGTCCACACTCAAAACATCTCTTTGGCTTTGGCTTTAGCTTTGATTGTTGTTGTTAAACTTGAGCCTTCTTCTTCTCTATACTTGCCACATATCCAATGCCACTTCTATCCATCTTTATGATGGTGTTCATAAGTAGCTCACTTTGGAGGTGCTTGCCTCTAGCAAACTTGCTCAACCCAATCTTGAGATGCTCTTTCTCTAACTTGAGTTTCTTATTTTCTTCCTTTAGAGCATCATCTTTCTTCTCTTCCTTGAGCTTCTTGTTTTCTTCTTTGAGCTTCTCATTCTCAAGGATCAACTCTTTGTCATGATCAAGAGTTTCTAGCACAATGATGTTGTGGCTTTTCATCTCTTCAAGATCTTTCATGAGCTTCTTATTATCACTCTTGAGCTTGACATACTTATCATAGTCATTGCACTCAACCACTTGCTTGCCTTTGCTACTAGATCCATGCTCAATGCTCTCATCAATTAAATCATCACATGAAGTAGCTATATCAATCTTGACAACACGGTTAGTAGCATCATGTAGCTCATTTGGTAAAAATTCTTGAGCAATAACAAGAGTATCATGATTAATCTTAAGAGTAGTGAATTCATCTTTTAGCTTGTTGTGGCTAGTGATGAGTTCATTGTGCACCCACTCAAGTTTATCATGTTTATCTTTAAGCTCTTTCTTGGAAGATTTAAGCTCCTTGAGTTTGGATAATATAGCATCATTAGTTGCTCTAAGCTCATCATTAGCCTTTTCCAATGTATCACACTTAGCTAAGAGTGAATCATTTTTAGCATCAAGCTTTTCATTTGTAGCTCTACTCTTTCTAATGATCTTAGTGTATTTTCTTAGTATTTTGACAAGATCATCATATGTAGGTGAATCATCATCGCTATCGCTATCATCATCACTAGCTTGCTCATCATCACTACTATCATCACTCTTAGTTACCTTGCGTTCACCCTTGGCCATAAGGCATAGTGTGTAGAGGATGATGGCGATGGTGGTGGTGAAGATGCAAGATCAATAGCAATGGCGGCCACCTTCTCATTGTCACTATCATCATCGGATGATCCACTTGATGAATCAATGTCCGTGAGCCAATCACCGACAATGTAGGCCTTTCCACTCTTCTTCTTCTTGTAGAAGTCCCTCTTTTTGCCATCTCTCTTCTTGTGTGGCTTGTTCTTTTTCTTCTCATCTTCATCTTCATTGCTTGAGTCATCTTTCTTGCCCTTGTTCTTGTTCTTGAACTTGTCTTTCTTAGGCTTTGTGCATTGATGAGCAAGATGGCCAAGTTCGCCACAATTGTAGCAATCCATCTCAGAGATTGGCTTTCTTCTTGAGCTAGTGAAGAACTTCTTCTTCTTGCCATTAAACTTGATGCCACTCTTGTTTAGCTTCTTTAGCATCTTAGCGGTCTTCTTCACCATGAGAGCAAGACTTTCTTCATCACTTGAGCTCTCATACTCAAGTCTTGCTTTGCCCTTATCTTGGCTAGCTTTGAATGCTAAGTCCTTCTCTTTCTTCTTTGTAGAGGATGAGCCATCTTGTGGCGTGATGTGCATGTACATCTCATGAGCATTGATCTTTCCCAAGATTTGTGTCGGTGTAGCGGCAGAAAGATCACCTTGATGTAGCACGGTCACAATGTGCCCATATTTGTCAATGGGGAGGACACTCAAGATCTTTCTCACAACGTTGGATGGTGACATTTGAGTAAGTCCAAGCCCATTGACTTCCTCTACAAGAATATTTAAACGAAAATACATCTCATTAGCACTTTCTTGGGGAAGCATCTTAAAAGAATTTAGCTTTTTAATCACAAGATGATAGCGTTCCTCACGCTCACTCTTGGTTCCCTCATGGAGCGCACAAACATCCGACCATAGTGCATGGACGTCTTTGTGGTTCCTTACATGGTTAAACACATCTTTGCAAAGGCCTCTAAAGATGGTGTTTCGAGCCTTTGCATTCCATTTTTCATAGTTAACCTCATCGCCTTGTAGGTTAGTAGCATCCCGAGGTTTTGGGAAGCCTTGTGAGGTGGCTCTAAGAATACCAATGTCTAGAGCTTCTAAGTACACCTCCATGCGAATTTTCCAATATGGAAAGTCATCTCCCTCAAAGATAGGAGGAGGTCTATCCCCATGAGACATCTTGCTCTAAGCGGTTAAGCTTAAAAACATGAGCACGAGGCTCTGATACCAATTGAAAGGATCAAGATGCCCAAGAGGGGGGGTGAATTGGGCTAATTCTAAATTTTCTTGCAATAATCAAATCCTACGGATAGCTCAATTAACCCCTTGTGCCTAGAAAAGTGTTTCTATCAAACTAACGCACAAAGGACTCGCAACCTATGTTCCAAACTTACTCTAGCATGGCAATTCTATGAATGTAAAGACAAGTATTGAATTGCTCAAAGTAAATACTCAAAGTAAATGCTCAAAGTAAAGAGAGAGAGGAACGCGGTGATGTTTTGCTGAGGTATCGGAGAGTCGTCACTCCCCACTAGTCCTCGTTGGAGCACCCGCGCAAGGGTGTAGCTCCCCCTTAATCCACGCAAGGATCAAATGCTCTCTACGGGTTGATTCTTCAACACTCCGTCGCGGCAAATCACCCAAAGCCGCTCACAACTTGAGTTGGGCCACCCACAAGCTCCGCCGGGTGATCACCAATCTCCCAATAACCACCAAGCCGTCTAGGTGATGGCGATCACCAAGAGTAACAAGCACGAACTCTCACTTGACCACGCGAAGCCTAATGAGAAGATGGATGCACACTTTGCTACTCTTGATTCACTAATGAGGCTACTCTCTTGGATTCTCAAATCTCAATCACCTCACTAGGACCTTGCTCTTCTTGGCACTCACAAATGTGTTTCTTAGCTGTTGGAATAAACAAAAGTAACTCCACACACGAGTGGAGCTTCTATTTATAAGGCAGCCTAAAAAACGAACCGTTATGAGCTTCTGTGGGGTGACCGGACACTCCGGTCATGTTGATCAGATGCTCCGGTCAATTCAACCCATGAACCAGTGAAAAAGTGTTGACCGGACGCTGGCAGGGTCCAGTCACCACTGACCGGACGTATCCGGTCACATTAAACCCTTACTAGAACCTTACTGGACTCGACCGGACGCTGAACCCTTAGGGTCTGGTCAGTACTGACCGGACGCGTCCGATCACAGATTTCCTTCTCTGGAACCTTACTGGAGTTGACCAGACGCTACCTTTCAGCATCCGGTCACTTGACCTCTCCAGCATCCGGTCGCACCGAACGCAAACTGCTGATCAAATGAACTGACCGGACCCTACGGCCAGCGTCTGGTCGCACTGGGGCCAACGTCTAGTCAGCATTTGACCCTTCATTCACTTCCAACTCTCGATCATATGTGAATGAAGTTTGCTCCAAAGGATCTTAGGCATTCATAGGAGCTACCTAGAGCTAGTTTTAACAAGTGTGCACCACACCTAACTCACTAGACTCAACTAGGTCAAGCTACCCGTCCATACCCTCTTAATAGTACGGCCAAAGGAAAAACAAAGTCCTAAACTACTCTAAGTGTCTCTCCAACTCCAATCGACACTTAGAACTAGTCATCCTTAATCTTGTCGTCCATCCTTTGAAAACCGAAATGATTTCCATCATAGGGGCATGACAACTTTGATTGCCCAATCGATCTCCATTACCGTGACCTAACTTAATTGCCTCTGCAAGACACACGTTAGTCATAGTAATCTTGTATTGTCATTAATCACCAAAACCCAACTAGGGGCCTAGATGCTTTCAGCGCTGCGTGCGCCTCATGTCGCGTACCCTGCTCGGGCCTCATGTCGTTCACGGCTTCGCGCCTTGTGCCCTCACTCGTGTCTCGCGCTGCGTTCCCCGACGCCGCGTCAACTAGTCTCCATGGGACACATGTTGTAACGGTATGTTTCATGTGTTTAAGATGTAAGTTGTATATGTTTTATCTGGATGTTGCAAAAGTAGATGTGTTGTTGCATATATTGCAATAGCTATACACGTATGTTGCAAGTGTATATTTCAATTGTTCCAACTGTTTCAAACATATGGTGCAAGTGTTTTATCTACATATTGCATATGTTGTTGTGGCTATACATGTATGTTGCAAAGTGTACGTGCTAAATATTTCACTTGTTTCAGACCTATGTTGCAAGTGTTTCATTTGGATATTGCATATGTTGCAATGTTGCATATATTTCAGACATATGTTGCAAACATCTATTCAAAATGCTTCATATGTTTCAGACGTATGTTACAAGTACGTTTATCTAGATGTTGTAGTTGTTATACACATATGTTGCAAAACGTATGTTTATAAATGTTTCACCTGTTTTAGATGTATGTTGCAAAAGTGCTTTAATGTTGCACCATTAGCAGGAGTAGGAAGAGGACTGATGTAGATGTAGTCCCATGGGCGTAGTGGTCCCCACGTGCGTAGCAAGCGAAGTGGGCATGTGGCGCGTCAACAGACATATGTGCGGTCCCACCTACATGCGCATTAACAGGCATGTGGTACGCAACTATATGTGTACGTGCATGGCGTGCAGGCGTAGCAGTTGCATGTGGCATGCGGGGACGGATGTGCAGGTGCAATAGTTGTAGGCGGAGCGAGCACTGTTCCATTTCTTCATGAGTGGAGCGCATTTGCGTGGGAACCGTGCATGCGGAGGATAAATTGCAGCTACTTCCTGCAGCTGCATGCAGTAGAGAGAGGGCATTGCTGGTGCATGCGAGATTGAGGGAGCAGGACATGTAGGTGGGTGCTCGACGCTGGGGTGGGCACGCAAGAGGAGGTGAGGCACAGCAGTCAGGACGAACAACGCGGTAGGGCAGGCGTGGGCATTTGGACGGGGACTAGCATCCGGACGTCCAGGCACTAACCACGCCCTTGCCACATATGTGTATAGCAACTACAACATCTAGATAAACACACTTGCAACATACATCTGAAATAGATTAAATAATTTGAATAGATGCTTGCAACATATGTCTGAAACATATGCAACATCCAGATGAAACACTTACAACATAGGTCTGAAACAGGTGAAACATTTGTAACATACACTTACAACATACATGCATAGCCACTGCAACATGTGCAATAACTAGATAAAATATTTGCAACATACGTTTGAAGCAGCTGAAATATTTGAAACATATACTTGTAACATATGTGTATAGCCATTACAACATATGCAACACCAGATCTACTTTTGCAACATCTAGATAAAACACATACAATATACATGTGAAACGCATGAAACATGTAGTTGCAACATGTGCTAATCTACTTGCTACAGCCCAATGGAGACTAGTGACGTGGCATGGGTAGCGCGCGACGTGAGGCATAAACGGGGTGCGTGGTGTAATACCCCTGGTGTTACGAGCTTGCTTAGCACCGAGATTTAGGTCCAAGAGGAATTAGCCAAACAAGTTTTTGGGTTTCAAAAATTTATAACGCACGTGAAATGATAAGCGAATCATATGTGACTCACTTTTGTGGTTGAGAAAAATCAAAATAAATAGTGTTAACTAGTGCTCTTGGGAGCTCAAAAATCAAATTTGACGTTAAGATAAGCTCTTTTCGTTAAGTCAGCAAACACTTGAACTATTATTAAAATACCATTTTTGGTGAATTATATTGAGCAAAGTAGTTAAATAGTGCTTAAATATTTTGCTCCTATGGGTTAGTATAAGGTATGGACTATTGCATGAAGTATTTGTTGGTTGAAGTTAACAAGGTTTAGATCTATTAAAAATTGTGGTAAAAGAGTTAATCGTTACTTAGCCCCAACTGAAATCCTTAACTTTTCTAAGTATAGAAAAGTAGTAAGACAATGCTATTTTGACATTTAATTTCTAACAAAATGTTTAAACACTAGCTGTATGTTTTGGTATTGTTGATTGCATCAAAGTGAGTGCTTGAGCATGGCATAGGTTGAAGTTGTGTTGGATATCACGTTGCTCTCGTAAAAAATGCCCAAACTTCTTTGGAACGCGCTGTAAACCATGTTGTTGGCGCTCTGTTCGTGAACCGGCACTCCAGCGATGAGCCCAAGTTGGCATCCTTTTATCTCCCGCTCTGGTTGCTCTCAAGACATGACGATTGCTTCGCTAGCTAGCTGGTAGTGTCAACTTTAGGTTAGTAGGATTGGTTGAACTTCAGTTGAGATGATTGGCATTCTTTGCTTCACTTTAAAACACGTGCATGTCACCATTTGTAGTTGTTCGGCCTGGGGTCGCAGTCACCACGTGGGTGCGCTGCTGCTGCCTGGCCATTCCTAGCCGTGGTCGTTGCCCCGTTGGCCGACCTCGTTGGCTGTCAGCCGCCTACCGCACACCGGGTTGTGCTGGCCACAGTTGCCTTCTATAGGGCCGGGCTGAGCTACAGTGCTGCTGCGTGGCTGCCACATGCACGCTGCCAGCTAGGCCGTGCGCTGGGCCTAGCCAATGTCGCGGCAGTCACCGTCTGGCCATCATGGTGCTCGTCTCACCGCTTAATTCACCTACCCACCGAGTAGTTGTCTGCATCCGCTTTTCCATCGCGTTGTTGCCCTTTGTCATGGTGTCAATGTCTTTCCCGCGTGACTGGTGTTCCCCTACCACCGTCTGTGCCCTACCAAGACCAAGCGGTCCCATCTCGGCACCCCACGACACGCTCCCTCTGAGCCTCACCGTATGGATGCTCCTGCTCATATAACATAGCCTTGGTCGAGGTTATCCGAGCCTAGAAGCCACTGCCCTGTCTGCCTTGCCGCCAACGGAGCCACACCGCTTCGCAAGCTTATACACGTGGTTCCTGATACTCCACCTCGATTCAATGCTCTAGCAGCTAGGATTGGAGTCTCGCTAGCAGCTAACCTGCACCAAGGCGTAGATGAGCCTTGTTGTCGACCAATTCGGTGTTTTGTCGTCGTCGGTCATCTCGCCGCCGTAGTATGGCATGTTTTGGGGGTAAGTCTATACGCTTGGTCTTAGTTCAATTCAAGTCAGTTGTAGACTCATCTTAACCCCTTGGTGTTGGTGCTTGCCCTAGCTTCGTTGAAGGTCCCACCGAAGGTGAGCTGACGCGACCATGTCCATCTCGGTATGCTACCACCTTCGTCGCTCGCACGTGGCCAGCGCCACACAGGGCCTCTCCATCCTCATCAATGCATCGGCTGCTCTAGTGGTATGACACTGGTGCTTGCGCACCACTTCTTTTCTCTCTTCGCCCTCCTCGTTCACCGGAACGGCTGCGCCGCCGTCGTACACCGCTGCCCGCACTGCAGCATGTGCTAGAGCGCCTCCTAGTTCTCCACCGCCACCCAGCGTAGCCTCTTAGGTTGGGTATTGCGATCGACCCTCTAGATAAGTCCGCGCGAACCCTAGATGGCCGGTGTGACTGCTCGGTGCTCGTGCTCGCTGTGCCACCGTGCGTCCTACTTTAGGGACATGCGTGGGGAAATTAGGAAAAAGCCAGGGGGTGAAATGAATTAGTCAGAGAGAGAGAGGGAAATAGTAAACAAACGGCGATGTAGTTTTAGAAAAGATCAGGGTCTCTTTTGCAAAAGAGCCACGCGTGCTGACTCCCTGCTTGGGGCCGTTGCTAGGTCGGCCTCCTGTGCGTGCCCACGTTTCGCATTGGGCCAAGCCGGGTTGCTGGGCCGAATGCTTGCCACCAGCCCTTTTTGTTTTCTAAAGCATTTTTTAATTTAGTTTCTAAGGTAAACTTATAAATTCAATATAAAATTGTGTAGTTCACAATTTTGTTAGGTTTCTAAAATCATGATCTATCTGCTAGTATATTTTGTTCATATAGTTTTATAATATTTTTGGGAGTTATCTAATTAATTTGAGATGCTTAATATTGTAAGATATAAACTTGTAGGAATTTTTGTGATAAATTGGTGATAGTGTTGGCTCTAAAATTTCATAGTAAATTGCTAACATTATTAGGTGCTTACTGTAATTTTTGTAGCTCCATAATAATTAGTTTGCTAAGGTAGCTAAATGAGCCCTAGTTTGAAAATATATGTTTAATCAATAAAATGTTGAAACACCTTGGGATTTTAGAATTAAAACATTTTTCTAGAGGCGAAGCCTTACTTGACGACATGGATACGTAGACTAGGATGTTGGTCATTAAAGCTAGCTCGTTAGATTACGGAGCGTAATCGTATTTTAGAGTTGTAGTTGTGAAAGCTCTAGTTTGGTTTAGGTGAATTGATAAAACCCTTAGTGCTAACCTAGTTTATCAAAGTGATCATGAGATAGGTAGCATATTCCAAGTGGTGAAGAAAATGAAGATCATGACATGATGATGGTGATGCCATGGTGATGATCAAGTGCTTGGACTTGAAAAGAAGAAAAAGAAAAACAAAATGCTCAAGGCAAAGGTATAAGTGGTAGGAGCCATTTTGTTTCAGTAATCAAGACACTTAGCTAGTGTGATCACATTTAGGTTCGATAGCTGTACTATTAAGAGGGTGAAACTCGTATCGAAATATAGTTATCAAAGTGCCACTAGATGCTCTAACTCATTGCATATGCATTTAGGATCTAGTGGAGTGCTAACACCCTTGAAAATGTTTGTGAAAATATGCTAACACACATGCACAAAGGTGATACACATTGTGTTTAGCACTTGGGAGCAAGGGTTTGAAACTTCACTGGTGGAGTGTCCGCCCGTACAGAAAAGATTGTGTTTCACAGAGTGCACCGGACGCTGGTCACGCAGTGACCGGACTCTAACCCTACGTCCAGTCAGTAGCAGCAGTGAGTGTGCGGTCTCAGTCTCGTGACCGGACGCTAGTGCAAAGAGTGATCGGACGCTCAGGGCCTATGTCTAGTTAGTGCTGACATACGCTGACGTGGTAGCGTGAGGAATAGCTATGACGCGTGACAGTTTGAGAATGATCGGACTCAGGTGTTGCGTCCTGTCGTACAGGAGCGGACGCGTTCGGTTGCAAAATAGAGATTCGGGGAGCTCTCTAGAAATGACCGGACTCTGGCTGGTCTGCGTCCGATCGCTTATAATCAGATGCATCCGGTCGAGACTGGAACCTTACTGGAAGTGACCGGATGCTGGGGTCCTGTGTCCGGTCCTACACTGTAGAGCGTCCGGTCACAACTTAAGTGCACTGATGACCATTGAGATCGGCAGATCAGCATTTGAAGCAGGGGCCACGTGGCGTGCATCGCGCGACTAGACGCTGGGGTCCTATGTCCGGTTGCTTTGATTTTTCAGTGAATAGAGGAGCCAACGGCTCTATTCATGGAGTCTCTCTATTTAAGCCCCATGGCCAGCTCAAGCTCACTCTCTTGGCCATTTGCATTGACATAGCATCCTTGTGAGCTTAGTCAAAGCCCTTCCACTCATCTCCATCATTGATTCATCATCTTTGTGAGATTGGGAGTGAATCCAAGTGCATTGCTTGAGTGTTTGCATCTAGAGGCACTTGGTGTTCGTGTTTCGCTGCGGGATTTGCTTGTTACTCTTGGTGCTTGCCGCCACCTCGATGGATTGGAGCAGCGAGGATCATCGAGCAGAGGTTGGTGATTGTCTCCTGCTCTGATCGTGGTGATTGTGAGGGGTTCTTAACCTTTCCCTGGCGGAGAGCCAAAAGGTACTCTAGTAAATTGCTCGTGGCTTGTGTGATGCTCATCTTGTGTTGGTTATGCGGCACCCTATTGAGGGTTTGGCGTGTGATGCCAATTAGCGCGTGAACCTCTAAGTGAGTGAATCGCCACAATGAGGACTAGCTTGCCAGCAAGCAAGTGAACCTCGGTAAAAAATCATTGTATAACATTTGATTCTGAGGTGATTGGTATTCATTGGTATCCATTCTTGTGATTGATTGGTTCATTCCTCGACTCGGCGGTAAACCATCCTGCTCACTCTCTCTTTACATTACCGCAAACTAGTTGTCAAGCTCTTTAGTGTAGCTAGTCATGAGAGCTTGTTAGTTTGGTTAGTGTGGCTCTTTAGTTAGCCTTTGAGAGCACACTTAGTGTAGTGACATAGCCATTGTGTGGATAGAGACTATATAAACTAGAATTATGGAAGGTGGCTTGTATTTTTAGTAGGCTAGCGTAACACTCGCTTTGCCTCATATTTGTCTAACTGGTTTGCTAAGTGTTGTTGTAGAAATTTTTAATAGGCTATTCGCCTCCCCTCTAGCCATTAGGACCTTTCAAGTTGTCGTTGATTATTTACGTTTCTACGTTGCATCTACGTATATCATAATAGAAACGGCGATGGATCGTGGAGTCGACTGAAGTAGCGGAAAAGATGGTACCTTGATGATCGTGTCGCCCGATGGAATGCTAATCCTTGGTTATATCTTGCCCAAGCAAGCCCCGGTGCATAACCCCTATTATTCTGCACTTTTATTTTATGCTTGTGCATTAAGTTTTGAGGAGTTCATTAAAACCCACTTGCTTATATATATATATATATATATATATATATATATATATATATATATATATATATATATATATATATATATATATATATATATATATATATATATAATTTTATATACTCTCAGGAGTAGTTACTCCCATAATCAATAAATTATGTTGCGTATGTGTACATACTCATTTATCAGTTTGGGTATGTTGACATATTAATATTAAGATACTCTAGATCTTTACTATGTGAAAAAAATTCAAAAGAGCACATATTTTTTAATATATTATATAATACTATGATAGTAGCATATAAAATAAGTATAACCATATACTCTAAGTATACATACATACTTGTCATATATAGTACCCTAGATGGTCTAGTATGATGATATACTCCATCTACATACACTTCGTCGGGTCATATACGCCCTAAATCTAGAGATATACACATGGGAGTAACTTCCCTGGGAGTAGGAAATAATATATATATATATATATATATATATATATATATATATATATATATATATATATATATCCTATGAGTCCTACTAGTATGTTAGGATCATGTAGGGTGCTATGCTATAGGACCCGGTAGAAGTCGAGTGATTACATGTTAGTCGCGAGAGGTAAGAAACATATTATTGTTGTTATTATATTACTATCACATGGAATATATATGAATGATAATTGAAGACCGGATGGAATGGTACTTGGATTTGGACTTGGTTAGGCATTCGAGCAAGACTCGGATTACACTTGTTCCGCATGTGTCGATTGAGGACCATCCATTGCTATGGATGGTAGTCAGGTCACAGACTTATTATCCTAAGCACATACTTACTTATGGGAGCGGGAAGGCTCATGAAAGGACCTAGGATGCTGTCTAGAGGGGGTGAATAGGCGTTTCTGAAAATTAACACATTTAAATGCGGAAACAATTAAAAAGGGAGTTTTCAAAATGGAAACTCCAAATTAAGAGTAATACCACCCCTCACAAGTTAGTCACAGAGTAAATAAGGTATAAAGAATATATCTAGAAGCTACAACCCTGCAACACAAAGTTAGAACAGAGATTAAATAATATTCAGCACTGAGCTCTAATACCGGACGTGTCCGGTATGAATAACGGACATGTCTAGTATACATGATTTCTGCAGAGCAGCCCCGAACTTGCTCCTTTCGATTTCTATCTTCAAACCAAACTGTAGGTACCTACTAGAGATGACAATATACACAGAGAACTTGCACAAGAGCTGTAGCAACACAAATATCAAATAAAATATGAATTGAAACATGATATTTGTTTTACCGAAGTTCGGACTCGTTCAAGTCCTACTCTCAGTTGAGGGAGCTGCGGGCGACCCAACAAAGGTCAGCCCTAGAGTGTACCACAAAGGTCACTCTAGCCAGAGTCTTTTCCAACTCCTTTTTCTCCTTCCACTAGTTGATTTCAAGGCGGCGGAATCGACCGTTACAAACTTTCTGAGGCACACCACAATCTCTCAGGTGCTCTCTGGTGACGCCTAACCGTCTAGGACCAAAGAGTCCAAGAGTAACAAATGCAAATCATGAAATAGACAATATGCACAAGTGCTCAAGTGGTGGCTTTCTCTCTTTTTCAAATTCTCTCTTAACCCACAAATAGATTTTGTGATTTGGATCACACACTCACTAAGAGAGGATTTGGGAGAGTTGGCAAGGCTCAAAAACGTGTATGTGTATCAGCAAAATTAGTAGCCTCCAAAGGTGGAGGATTGGGGGTATTTACAGCCCCCTTGGAAAAACTAACCGTTTTATAGCCGTTGCCATACCAGACACGTCCGGTATGACTTACACTGCGCCAACGGTAACAGAGTTATAGTGATGTTGTGAGGCGTCGGAACTCCCGATGAATGCTGGAACTTCCGACCATCGGAACTCCCGACCCTCAGCGCATTTGAAAACTACGGTAACTGAGTTAAAGTATGTGAGGTGTCGGAACTCCCGACTCATGTCGGAACTTTCGACCGTCAGAACTCCCGACTCACGTCGGAACTCCCAACCCTCAAGGCATTTGAAAACTAGCCGTTGGCCTCTGGCCATCCATACCGGTATGACTACCACAGTGAACTCTCCAAGTCAGTTGAGTGCGAGACGTCAGAACACCCGACCATCGCCGGAACTCCTGACGAACCAACCCGAGAAC
Source organism: Miscanthus floridulus (assembly GCF_019320115.1). Classification (NCBI taxonomy): domain Eukaryota; kingdom Viridiplantae; phylum Streptophyta; class Magnoliopsida; order Poales; family Poaceae; genus Miscanthus; species Miscanthus floridulus. The sequence continues at coordinate 62,774,413 of NC_089580.1, read as the reverse complement.
AACAAGAATTTTATCGTGGCTGGGCACATACCGGACACGTCCAGTATTGCCAAATCAGCAAAACACAGGTTAACTCTTTTCTCTCTCAAACACTCAAAACTCACATGGGTTGGCTTGAGCACTTATGAAACATTATCTACCAACATGATGCATCCTTCTTAATAGTACGGCATTCCTATTAACTCAAATTTAAAAGTATAACAAATTTAAACCTTTTGAGTTGATCTCTTTCAACTAAAGCCGTGTATTCCAATCTTCATCAAGTGAGGGTGCCAACATGTTGATATTGATCTTTTCACTTGAGCATAGCCATCTTGAGCACGTAACTTGATTCCATTCATCAAATTTGAATAATCCCAAATGTATCAAGTCACTTCCATCAAACACTCCAATAGTGATTTGATCCTCCACATTAACATGACCATTATAGCTTGATTAGTACCTCAACTAAATGCAAGTACTTCCTTCTTCACTCTAGCTAGGTTCTTTGGCCACCAAGCCGTCGCTTGCCCTTCACCCTTGCTTAGTACCTCGAAGCCTTTCCTTGCTATCTTCACCATCTCAAGTCATCAAGTCACATCTTGTGTTGAATCATCCATTCATTTATATTGTTATCTTTTTCATTTCAATTTAGCAAGCTTTAAATATAAGACCATTCCATATGCAATCCCTCATGTCTCATTAATTAATTCTTACAAGCTTGCTTTCACATAGTATATGGAAATCCCACAACAAATAAGCCTTTGTATGAATTACATTTGCTTTGTTGTCTTGTGCTTGAACTAGATTGTTTATACAACAACACATTATTTTGGCTTTCATAAAGTACCTGTGAGATAACCTATTACCTGTCCACACTTAGCAAACGGGTTAGACCTTTAATCATGTTGTCATTGAATCATCCAAAACCCACTAAAGGGCTAGATGCACTTTTAGCTCGTTACGCCCTTGTCGTGGATTCCCGCTCTTTCCAGACCGACTGATTGGAGATGAGGAAAGGTGGAGGTCTAAGCACCATATTGAGACTAGGTCTCAAGTGTGGGGGCTTAGAGTCTAAGTTTGGACGGGGACCTGGACCCTATGACAGGAGTGGAATGGGTTGGTCTTGTTTGTGCCTGGGGTACAAATGGGGCGTGTGTTTCGGGGTACTCAGCTGAGATACATTGATTCGAGAATTGGTATTTCTGTGAGACGGTACCGACTTGGCTATGGTCTAGCACCGTAGTAAGAACTAGAACTTGAAAGGTGATAAAATGTTTCTGATTGCTTACCACCTGCTTGAAAGTAGCATAGATGCTTACATAGAATGGTTAGTTAATGAACTAATGATGACTGCTAATAAAATTGAATATAAGGACGCACGTTTAGTAATGCTTCCGCATATGCAATAACCCACAAGCCAAATAAGCCTTGCATATCCTTGGAGTCTTTTATTTTCCTCCTGTCGGGTAAGTCTTGCTGAGTACAATCGAGTACTCATGGTTTTATTCCCCCTATTGCAGGTGATCGGAGGATACATAGAGCTGACTCTTTTGTGTGGAAACCTCCTGGTAGGCTCAGAGAGGATTCCATTTCATGCTACAACCGCAGTTTTTATTTATAATCCTCACTAAAGGTTTTTATAAGAAAAGATGTAAAATCTACTATCATCTCTTGTATAAAAATGTCCACTATGTTAATACTCCACCATGTCATTAAATTAATCTTGGTTTCCTCTGTAACTCTGATAACATTGTTATATTCCGTTGTTATAATCAATTGAGGTAATATCTTGCTACGGTAATAAAGTGATGTACGAAATAGCTTAAGAATATTGTAAGTTTTATTCTCTCATTTATGATCCTGATGGAAAATATGGATTTTCGAGTTCTCCCTTGGGGTGTGCTCGAAGGAACTACGTAGTTTAGTGTCCTCTCTTGAGTACTTAGTGTCTAATAGAAGACAAGTACTTTTGAGAGGCATTAGATTAGGCGGTTCTGCCACATGTGGCATGCGGTGCGAGGCGAGTCCAGTGCAATGTGCAAGGCGCGAGGTGCAGGGGCGCACACGTGAGAGGTGGGAGGCGTAGGGGCACGGGACGCACGACGCAAGGTAGGAGGCGCAGGGGCACACAGCGCGAGGTGGGTCTGTCCCGTCGGACGGACGAACATCCTGATATAGGAGCATTAGCAATGTTGCAAACATATGCTTGTAAATGTTTCACCTGTTTCAGACGTATGTTGCAGAAGTGTTTTCATGTTGCAACATTAGCAGGCGTAGGAGGCAGGCGCATGCAGATGCGGTCCCGTGGGCGTAGCGGTCCCCACGTGCGCGGCAAAGCGAAGCGGGCATGTGGCGCGTCAAGAGGCATGTGGCACGGTCCCCACCTACATGCGCATCAGGCATGTGGCGCGCAGCTGCATGCGTTCGTGCACGGCTTGCATGCGCAATAGTTACATTTGTTATGCGGGAGCGGGCGTGCAGGTGGGGCAGGCGCCGTTCCGTTTCTTCATGAGTGGAGCGCATTCGCGTGGGAACCGTGCATGGGAAGGATAAATTGCGGCTGCAGTAGAGAGAGAGGTGCTGCTAGCGCTTGCGAGACTAAGAGAGCAGGCCGTGCAAGTGAGTGCTCGATGCTGGGGCGGGACGCAGGAGGAGGTGAGGTGCAACAGTCAGGACGGACAGCGCGGCGGGGCAGGCACGAGCGTCCGGACGGGGGGCCATGTCCGGGCGCTAGCCACGCCCAATTGAACTTGGTATCATGGCTACACACCTAATTCTAACTTGTATATAATCACTGTCAGGATCTGGGTCACGAAGTGCGTAGGTGTAGTTTACAAGATATACTTCCTCTGTTCCATTTTATCTGGCACAAATTAGAATAACATGGTCTCCTAGATTACACTTTGACCATTCATTTGCTTTATATTATATTATTTATGCTTATAAACTTAGAATCATTGGATTGTATAATTCCTAGCAAATCTAATACTATAAAGTTTGTATAATATTAGTTAAAAATTACATAGTATTAGCCTAATTATTGGTCAATGTTTTTAAAATTTGAATCTTGATATGCGTGTGCGCCAGATTAAATGGAATGGAGGTAGTAGTTAGTAAAAAAGAGTGAGTGCTAGTGAGGCTGTTATGGGCTCTAAAATTTTGGAGGCCTAATAGGGTCACCCTATTTGTATTGGGTTTTATATATACTTGACAGGCTCATAAACATAAACAATAGAGATATATAAATCTCAAGGTCCATAAATACTCTATTATAATAAATATAATCACATATTATTGGCTGCAGCTTAAATAAGTGGTTATCATGCATTTCTGTTGTGAGATTGTGAAAGTTGGAATACATCCCACATGCTTGTGACACTCGAGTCGTGTCACGACACACATAAACTCGGATTTAGCTAGCTAGATTGGTTTTGCAGCTCCAGACGACCGACCAAAAGATGGGGGAGAAGAGGGTTTAGCTGAGATGACTGTGAAAACAAGAAAAGTAGGGGAGTGAGTAATTTAAGATTATAATTGGCCCAAAATTTCGATTTGCGACTCAAAACTTGAAACGAGAATACTAAGAGTGAGGAATGGTGGACCGAGAAAGAGGACTGAGGGACAATGAACCAAGGGTTTCTTCCGTGTGCAAGCTTGTTTTTTTTTCGAAATTTCATCTCCTTAGAAAAAAAAACTTTTTTTAAGAATTTATGGTATGCACACGTTGGCAGATGACCCTTCTGTCTATTGCGGCCTTGAGCTAGATACCTATTGTCAGCAAGACAAAATTTTGAGGAATTCATTCATTCAAGCTATGGAATCATTATATGTTCAGTCTACGGATTCTTTCTATTCCAAAATAAATGGACATCTGGCTTATCGAGGTGTTAAACTTTATAAATTTTATAACTAAACAAATAAAAAATATTGATTTTTTATGTATAATATGTATCATTAGATTAGTGGTGGAATATATTTTTATAATAAACTTATTTGAAGATACAGATATTAATATTATTTTCTACATAATTCATTAAATTTAAAAAATATGACTCCCCGATAAGCGAGAGTGTACTTATTTTGGGACGGGAAGGAGGTAATCTTTATATCATGAGTCAATTTTCAGAAACTACAACTATTTGTGAAATATAATAAGGGATTATACAATTTCTAACATCCGTTAACAAGTTTACACCAAATTTGGCCTCCTGAAACAAGAAAGTTCCATTTTTTAATATAAAAAACAGTTGTGAGTCCACTTATGATATGGATTACTTTCTATTTGAAGGACGGGTGGACTCCACAACAGATTAGTATTTTTTTTTAAAAAAAAGTTGTAGTTCCTTGTTTACTAAAGGCCAAAGTTGGCGGTTTTTATTAAATGGTCATCAGAAGTCGTTGTTCTTTTTAGTACTCTATAATCTATCTTAAATAAAAGTGATCTTCAATTGTCATAAGTCAAATCATTTTAAGCTTAATTAAATTTATAGAACCTCGTTGAAAAGCTAACTCATAAAAATACATTTGATAATATATCTAATGAAATTTATTTGACATTGCTGATTTTATTGTTCTTTCTTTAAAAAGTTTATCGAAGATCCAACTTAGGATGGTTTATAACAGTTAAAAAATCCACATTCCGGGCCCAAATGGAAGTAGTAATTATTATACTGACCCCGTTCGCTGGTCTGAACTTTGACTGAAACTGGCTGAAAAACACTGTTCCGGCTGAATTGTTGTGAAAAAAAAACACTGTTCCGACTGAAAAAACAAGCCGAACAAGCCGAACTTTAAGACAAGCGAACGAGGCCAATGTGTCACGTAACATTTCAAGATGAACGCAAACACCATTGTTTACCAACAGCTAAGAACATGTCAAATTTATGATACTTTGTTATGACCTTGCTATGAACAAAAAATGGTACCGAGACCTTACATTTCGAAATGCAACGAGTATCTAATTTACACAGGCATCAGATGATAGATTACATACGTTACACCATGCCACATTTAAATCTATTAATATACAACAGGCGGAAAGTAAAGCACGAGGATAGTGGAATAGTGAGCAATCTCACAATCTTCCCCCTCCGACAACTACTTCAGCAAGTAATTACATCACGATTCAGTGGTCCTTGACCCCTCAAAGGAAGCCCTTGTGGAAGAACTATACAACTCGCCCTCCACGAAACACAAATCCAGTCCAACACACTGGACTTTCACAACACCGGCGTGTAAAATACCGGTACATCTACAAATTGCCAATCAATACATAATAAACTCACGAAAATTTGGAGGTGTTCAGCCTGCCCCACCATTTCCGCTTCACAGAGTTGGGCGATGACTCGTTGCCGTTCCCAAGCTTGTTCAGGATCACCTTTGTCTCCCTTATGCGGCCACTGAAATCTTTCTTCCACGAGTCAAAATTCTGCTTCAACCTCCGGAGCTCCATGTCTGGGTTTAGGCTGGCATCCGCCTGCCCAGACTTGACCTCAACCAGGAACTTGGCGTCATCAGCAAAAACCTGGCTCCGCTGTTCGAATTCTTCCGTTAGGCGGCCAATGACGCTCAGGCCAGCATTCATTTCGCGCCCACCAGTGCGTGGCACCAGCTGAGACCCACTGCTGACGTGATTCCCGTTACTTTCCCAGCTCTGATCCACTGATGAGTCTGACATCCTAGGCGTCTCATCCAGAGCAAGACTCTTCTTTGCTACGGAAAGGCTCGATTGCAATGAACGCATTTGCTTCTGCCACATTTCCTCCATAGCTTTCATTTTCTGCTCGTACTCTAACCAGCGGTTTTCATATTGCTGAAGCCGCTGATGGAGCATCTCATTCTCTTCATCCTTTTCACGAACTGTAGCCTCGGCTTTTAGTATCCGCCTCTGTAACTCAGCCAGGACTGATGCCTTGATCAAAATTTGATCACCCTCTGCCTCCTGAAAGAATATTAATAATGTAAAACTCAGGCCAGTTTGAATTATTTAAGAACGAAGCAACATATTCCAAGGAGGATGGCATACATATAACTGCCAGCGGCACAATATAAGGCACACACACACACACACTTATTGTACCTGTTTTGATTCAAACTCTCTTAGCACGTTTATTAGATCAATATTGCCATTACATCTTCGAACAAGACTGCCACGAATACCTATATATTTTCCAACATAGGAAGACATGGAAACAGTGTGTCAGATAATCGCTTCTCTCCAATGAACTTCTATAAAAGGAGGATCAAGAATCTTCGTACCAGACTGTATTATCACTGAGGTCTTCCGGAGATTTATGAAATACCTTCTCCCGAACCAACATCTCACATTTCTCTGCAAAATAACCGCTGCTCTATGTTTCCTCGACAAAGAGGAATAAATTTGTCGTGCATTTTCACCACGAATGACTGCAAGTTAAGAAGGGTATGTCCATTCCATACGTTAAACTTAAAGAAGAAAAATTCAACAAGAATAAAAAAGTAAAATATGTCAAGATAGTAATCTAGGAGAATTTACATGATTGAAGAGCCAAAACTCCTCTTATTCGTTCTCTCGCATGATGACGGGCTTGATGCCCCCTGAAACAACTTTGAACCCTTAAAATACCGTGCAGAGTACGATTCCGAGTATCTTCAAGTTTGCCAATCTTCAGCCCAATATCAAAGGACACAGTAACACAAGATTATTTTCACCAAATGCTTAACAAAAAAAAGGTAGTGCATACATATAAAGATAAAAAATCCAGGACAATGAATGGTCTACAAACATGTAATGAAAGCAATTGCTTTAGTTTCTAATGTTGGCCATTACCAGGAAATTGGATAGATAGAACAACTAACCTGGCCAGTTCGGAAGAACAACTTTGTGTAGCCAACTTGATACATCTCAGGTAAAATGTTGAACTGATGAAGAATTGCAACTGAAACACTGAGTGGATCTTGAGATGCAACATCCTCAAGAAGAAGAAAGCCATACCTGATTAAATTAAGTATTAACTTTTCTATTAAAAAAAAGTTGGCAGAAACTTGCTGCAGTTGTTCAGAGAGTCAACTTACCGACAAGCAAACTTCTGGTGAGTCATTCTTGTTGGATATCCAGATCTTGAAATCCGGACAACCTCAAGAACCCCACAGCATTTAAGTTGTTGAAGCACAAGTCCTTGTTCGTAAATTGCAGGAAGTTGTAAATTATTTGGTTTAATGCAGCGAATGAAGTGTGGTGTTGTACTTTCCAGTCTTTGCATAAGTTGGAACAGTTGACCCTGAAAAAATTGCACATAATGTCAATTAAACTGTTCTAATTCAATCAAGATCTATCAGAGTGGCTCTTTCTGGGAGTGCAAAATCTACACCTTGAACTTCATGGCAACACTTAGTTTTTGAGAATCAGCAGCACTAGATCTATATGGAACAGACATAGAATTATCTGATTGAGCCAGCATCTTAGATGCAAACATTTTTGGCAGAGAAGTTTTGCATTTGGCAAGGAGCTGAATCGAGTCCATGTGCAATAAATCTCTATTCTTCTCCAGAAAACCCGAAGTATCATAAGCCACCTGATTATCAAGAATAAGAACCAATGATGATAAATGGTAAAACAAAGATGAAAGAAATCAAACTACTGTTCACTGTGAAAAGCAACAATGAATGTACAGCAACATCCAACCTCGCCTGCATAGTGACGGACAACAAATGCCTTGCCTCTTTCTCCTCTGAAGCAAGAATTCGAGTCAAGATGTTGCTTAAGCTTGTTTGCAAAAGTAAGATCTGTGGCATTGGGGAAAGTAGATTCCTCATCCAGCAGAGACAATAACCCCAGTGGTTTCTGTATTAAGTAAGAATGTTAGACAGCAAGAATATATATTACTACATGGCTGCAGGTCAAGATTGCAAGATATAAGCAAAAGAAATTAGGACACTTTACCAAGTTTTCGGATCCTGTAATTGAAATTATGAAACATAATAAGAAAATAAAAGGTATGAATTGTCTAAGTCTTATTGATTTAATAAGGCCTTGTCATCTTGGTTTGATATATCAGTTATTTTACCTGTAATATTTATCATGCCTATTTGGCTCTAAGCCATAACTTTGCTTGACCATCATGGTTTGATAAGCCAGTAACTCCTTTTACTTTTTAATGTTGTCCAGGTCCATAAATCCACCAAAGTTTTGGCAAAGCTCCATAGAACCAACTTATATCTAACAATAATATCTGCATTCAGCCATTTGACACATTGTTTTTTCTCCAACAAAGTAGCAGAGCCGCATGTCATTTCATTCAGAAGGAAAATAGTACGAGAGGTCAAGAGACCTCACACAAACCCACCCAACCATTTGGACAAATTCTTCCTAGAAAATTTCACTTTGACAAGTATTATTTTAAACAAACAAATCTTCACTTCGTATCTTCTAATATATCATACTTTTCAGCCAAAAGAAAGCATACAAGATCAACAAAATGTCATGTGCGGCATCCCGTACACCAGGCGGAGGCGCGCACGCGATGTGCGTCGGGCCGCTGAGCGCGCCGCAAGCCAGGCTCAGGCCGCGCATGCAGAGGGGCCGCAGCAACAGCGTGGCCAAGATTAGAAATAGATCAAGTCAATTTCCTTAAGTTAGTTATTTCCTTATTTCTAGGAGGTTGGTTTCCTTTTGAGTTGTAGCCGCATGGCTATTTAAGATTGTACTCGGCACCTTGAGGAATTAAGCAAGATTATTATCTCCTACCTCTTCCTTCCCTAAACCCTAAGCCTGCGGTAGAGGGGTATAACCTCACCGGAGAAGACGGCCGACGGCTACGAGCTCCGTAGCCGAGGCCCTGCCTGTCGGGGGTTTGACGCCCTTGACAACCTGGTATCACACGTCAGCCGATCCTCTCACGCCCCTCCCGATCCATCTCTTCCAGCCGCACTAGCCCACCAACAGCCGCCGCCATCTACTGCTGCCGCGCCCACCCCGCAACCCACCGCCACCATGGCCGAGCCTACCATCGCCGATCTCTTCAAGGAGCTGAAGAACATGTCTGCCGAGATCACGACCCTGAAGGCCGACATGGCCTCCATGAAGGCCTCGACGGCCGAGAGCAGCGGGGGCCGCCATTCCGAAGGGCCGCGCGAGCTGGACTTCCACCCGAAGCACAAGAAGTGGGATTTTCCCCACTTTGACGGCACGGCCGACCCGATGCTGTTCCTCAACAAGTGCGAGGCCTACTTTCGCCAACACCGAACCATGGCGGAAGAGCGCGTGCGCATGGCGTCCTATCATCTGGACGACGCCGCCCAGTTATGGTTCATCCAGCTGCAGGACGATGACGGCACGCCAACGTGGGGTAATTTCAAGGATCTCTTGAATTTGCGCTTCGGTCCTCCCCTTCGCTCCGCTCCGCTGTTCGAGCTCGCGGAGTGCCGCCACACGGGGCCCGTGGAGGAGTATGCCAACCGGTTCCAGGCCCTCCTACCTCGCGCCGGCCGGCTCGACGAGGCGCAGCGGGTCCAGCTCTTCACCGGAGGGCTCATGCCGCCGCTCAGCAACGCCGTCCGCCTCCACAACCCGGACTCCCTCGCCGCCGCCATAAGCCTGGCCCGACAGGTCGAGTTGATGGAGCTGGGGCGTCCAGCGCCTCTTCCACCGAGGGCGCCCCCGCGCGGTCCACCGCCCCCCGCGGCCCGGGCCAACATACCGCTCCCACCGCCCCTCTTGGCACTCCCGGCGCCACCGGCGGCTGCCCAGCAGGGCCGTACCGAGGGCAACCAGCGCCGCCTCACCCCGGAGGAGATGGCCGAGCGACGTCGCCAAGGGTTGTGCTTCAACTGCAATGAAAAGTACTCCCGCGGCCACAACAGATTTTGCCGACGTTTGTTCTTCCTCGACGGCGTAGAGATCGACGACGCTCAGGACGCGGGCGCCGACACCGCGGCGGACGCCGTGGCGCAGGAGGCGCCGATCTTCTCCCTGCACGCAGTGGCTGGCGTGCCCGTGGGTAGGACCATGCAGGTCCGCGTCATGCTGGGCTCGACCCCGCTCATCGCCCTCCTTGACACCAGTTCCACCCACAACTTCATCGCCGAGACAGCAGCGGCGCGGTCCGGTCTATCCATCCAAGCTAGACCGCGCCTCACGGCCATGGTGGCCAATGGCGAGAAGGTGCCGTGCCCAGGAGTCATCAGGCACGCCCCCCCTTGTGATCCACGACATCGCTTTCGCCGTCGACCTCTTTGTTATGCCCCTTGCAGGACACGATTTGGTGCTGGGGCTGCAGTGGATGGCCACGCTCGGCCGCCTGGTGTGGGACTTCGTCGATGGCTCGGTCTCCTTCCAGCGCCAGGGCAGCATGATCCGCTGGCCCGGGGTGGCTGCCTCGAGCACCCTGGAGACCTGTGCCGCAACGTCCAGCGCGCCACTCCTCGACGAGCTGCTTGCCGGGTTCGCCGACGTCTTCGCCGAGCCGCGCGGCCTTCCGCCCCCACGCAGCCGCGACCACGGCATCGTCCTCAAGCCGGGCGCCTCCCCAGTCGCGGTCCGGCCCTACCGGTACCCCGCGGCGCACAAGGACGAGCTGGAACGCCAGTGCGCCGCCATGATGGAACAGGGGATCGTTCGTCGCAGCGACTCCGCCTTCTCCTCCCCGGTCCTCCTCGTCAAGAAGGCGGATGGCTCATGGCGCTTCTGCATCGACTACAGGGCGCTGAATGCGCTCACAGTCAAGGACGCCTTTCCGATTCCCGTCGTCGACGAGTTGCTTGATGAACTCCATGGCGCCCGCTTCTTCACCAAACTCGACCTCCGGTCGGGCTACCATCAGGTCCGCATGCGGCCCGCCGACGTCCACAAGACAGCGTTCCGTACGCATGATGGCCTCTACGAATTCCTGGTCATGCCCTTCGGATTGTGCAACGCGCCGGCAACCTTTCAGGCCCTCATGAACGACGTACTCCGGCCCTACCTTCGGCGCTTTGTGTTGGTATTTTTTGACGACATTCTTATCTACAGCAGCTCGTGGGCCGACCACCTTCGTCATCTGCGCATAGTGCTCTCGGAGCTCCGCCGGTACCACCTCTTCGTCAAGCGCAGCAAGTGCGCCTTTGGGGAGGTTTCTGTGGCCTACCTCGGGCACGTCATCTCCGCGGCCGGCGTCGCCATGGATCCGGCCAAGGTGCAAGCCATCGTCGACTGGCCAGCACCCCGCTCGGCTCGGGCGATCCGCGAGTTCCTGGGCCTTGCGGGCTACTATCGCAAGTTTGTGCACAACTACGGCACCGTCGCCGCACCGCTGACGGCACTCCTCAAGAAGGAGGGGTTCTCCTGGAACAACGACGCGGCGGCGGCGTTCGCGGCACTCAAGGCCGCCATCACGACGGCGCCCGTCCTCGCCATGCCGGACTTCACCAAGCCATTCACCGTCGAGTGCGACGCGTCCTCACATGGGTTTGGCGCGGTGCTCATCCAGGACGGCCATCCGATCGCCTTCTTCAGCCGGCCGGTCGCGCCACGCCACCGCTCTCTCGCTGCCTATGAGCGGGAGCTAATCGGCCTCGTCCACGCCGTCCGTCATTGGCGTCCGTACCTGTGGGGACGTTCCTTCGTCGTGAAGACCGACCACTACAGCTTGAAGTACCTGCTGGATCAACGCCTCGCGACAATTCTCCAGCACCATTGGGTGGGGAAACTTCTTGGCTTCGACTTTGTGGTGGAATACAAGCCGGGCGCAGCTAACACCGTGGCGGACGCCTTGTCCCGCCGCGACACGGACGATGGGGCCATCCTGGCACTATCGGCCCCTCGGTTCGACTTCGTCGACCGCCTTCGCCATGTTCAAGCGGAAGATCCAGCCGTGGTGGCCCTCCGAGAAGAGATAGCAGCAGGCCACCGTGGCGCGCCGTGGTCCGTGGTCGATGGCGGCATGGTCATGTTTGATGGCCGGCTCTACATCCCGCCATCTTCACCGCTGCTACTGGAGCTCCTTGCTGCCGTGCATGATGATGGCCACGAAGGAGTCCAGCGCACGCTCCACCGCCTCCGGCGTGACTTCCACTTCCCCGAGATTTGCCGGCACGACCGGGACTTCGTACGCGCCTGCGCTACCTGCCAGCGTTTCAAGACCGAGCACCTCCAGCCGGCCGGCCTGCTGCTACCCCTGCCGGTTCCAACCGGGGTCTAGTCGGACGTCGGCCTCGACTTCATGGAAGCTCTTCCGCGTGTGCGCGGGAAGTCCGTCATCTTGACGGTGGTGGACCGATTCAGTAAATATTGTCATTTTCTCCCCTTGGCTCACCCCTACACTGCAGAGTCTGTCGCCGAGGCGTTCTTCAAAGACATCGTGCGGCTCCATGGCATGCCGCAGTCCATGGTCTCGGATAGGGACCCCGTCTTCACTTCCACATTCTGGCGGGAGCTCATGCGTCTCATGGGCGCGAAGCTACACATGACAACGGCTTTCCACCCGCAATCTGACGGACAGACCGAGGCGGCCAATCGAGTCATCGCCATGTACCTCCGTTGCTTCACCGGCGACCGCCCGCGCGACTGGCTCCGGTGGCTGCCATGGGCGGAGTTCACCTACAATACTGCCTACCAGTCGTCACTGCGGGAGACGCCGTTCCAGGTGGTCTACGGCCGCGACCCCCCCACCATCAGGTCGTATGAGCCAGGCGACACACGCGTGGCAGCAGTCGCCAAGACCATGGCTGAACGCGCCGCTTTCCTGGAGGACGTCAAATATCGCCTGGAGCAAGCCCAGGCCATCCAGAAGCGCGTCTACGACAAGTCACACCGGCCGGTGGCGTATGCCGTGGGGGACTGGGTTCTCCGTCTTCGTCAACGCCCAGTGGCGTCCCTGGCCGTCGCTGTCAAAGGGAAGCTCCAGCCCAAGTATTTTGGGCCGTACCGCGTCCGGGAACTCATCAACGAGGTTGTTGTCCGCCTTGAGTTGCCTCCACGCGCCAAGATCCACGATGTCTTCCACGTGAGTCTTCTGAAGAAGTGGATTAGACCAGCACCAGATACTCCACCTCCTCTTCCGCCGGTTCATCATGGCGCTGTCGTCCCAGAACCAGAGAAGGTCGTTCGGGGCCGTCTAGCTCGTGGAGTTCAGCAAGTGCTCGTGCGCTGGAAGGGTGAACCGGCATCCTCTGCTACATGGGAAGACAAGGCCGATTTCATCACCAAGTACCCTGCTTTCCGGCTCGAGGACGAGCCGGTCGTCGAGGGGGGGAGAGATGTCATGTGCGGCATCCCGTACACCAGGCGGAGGCGCGCACGCGATGTGCGTCGGGCCGCTGAGCGCGCCGCAAGCCAGGCTCAGGCCGCGCATGCAGAGGGGCCGCAGCAACAGCGCGGCCAAGATTAGAAATAGATCAAGTCAATTTCCTTAAGTTAGTTATTTCCTTATTTCTAGGAGGTTGGTTTCCTTTTGAGTTGTAGCCGCATGGCTATTTAAGATTGTACTCGGCACCTTGAGGAATTAAGCAAGATTATTATCTCCTACCTCTTCCTTCCCTAAACCCTAAGCCTGCGGTAGAGGGGTATAACCTCACCGGAGAAGACGGCCGACGGCTACGAGCTCCGTAGCCGAGGCCCTGCCTGTCGGGGGTTTGACGCCCTTGACACAAAATTTGTCTTTTTTCCTCGTCAATAATGGACTAGGCATCCTAGCAGGCTGTAGCACTTATCTTTGCTTATTGTGAAATAAAATAGGGGGAGTTTTTTTTTATCTTAAAGCAGTATTGCAGATTTGTTTTCCTCCCAGAACAAGAATTGTTACATGAGAACGAGCATAGCTCAGTTGGTAGAGTCCCTAGTTGAGGGATCACCCAGTCACCCACCCGGTTGAAACCTCTGGACAGTTGGGATTCATTACTCTCCTACCTAAAAGAAATTCAAAACCCAGGAACACCTTCCAGCTTCCACCATGGTTGAGGGGGAAAAAGGATTGGTAAATGCTAAATAATGAATCCCCAGAATTTGTGGACCCATATTATCGTTAGCAAGTGACATCAATGAACAGGATGTACTGGCTCATACTTTCTCAAAGAGACTCAAACAGTCTTGATTATCCTCAAAGTCAACCTTTGCCCAGTCGATGCCATCCTCCACATATTCCTGTTCATAGAAAAAAAATTGATTCTTAAGTGTTTGACAGTATTAAAAAATAGCATGAATAAGTAACATTTCATGTACACCATTTTCCACTTAGATAACACAATAGCAGATTCTAGAAGCACATTCCATATTTCTGCCTAGAACACCCAAAAGAAGCACAATAACAAGCTTGTGATAATACTACCATTCAAAATTACATAATTAAGCATGGGATGGACATAACAAAGAAACAAAGCTGCTTTAAGAATAAAAAAAAGTTCATGACATAATAAATGACCCATCATTCTAAAAATCACACCTTTTAATGTTAACCAATTGATTAAAAGAATTGCAACTTGAGAAAACAGATTCTGCACGTTTGAAACATAAAAAAATAACTTACCTCTTGCTCAAGCTTAAACAAATGACGATTGAAATGTTGTTGCAACCTTTCATTAGCATAATTAATGCAGAACTGTTCAAAACTGTTCTTCTGCAAATGTAATATTGTCATGAGTAAACTATATGCAATTTAATATATGACGACTTTAGGTAAAAAAAAAGGTACATTACATCAAATGATTCAAAGCCATAGATATCAAGAATACTGATAGATCTCCCAGTTCGACGCTTGCCAACTGAGAGAGACTTATTAATTTGTTCTACAAGCCACTCAAACAAACTGGCATAGGCTGATTTGGCCAGAGCATCTCTTGTGTCAGTTGCCTGAAATATTAAAAAGGGTAGATGCATCAGATATACAAATTATAGTACTTCCTATAACTACGGTTGATAGTTTACCATAAGTTGATAAACAACAAACCTGAGCAAGGGTAAGTTTCTGGACAATGTTTTCATTATTGACTTTCATGTGGCGCTTTGACAAAGCTAAATTGAGATCTTCAATACTGCAGCCAAGAAGTTCTGCAACCGTTTTTGAAGCTGCAATAGAAGGACATTAAAAAAAAAAAATCCATAGCAGTGCCTTGTAGTGATACCAATTGCTAATTTGTGTTCAGTTTTCCAAAACATCATTAGGCAGAGACTCCTTGAAACAAGTTTTATGCACATGCACTCTCTCACAGCAAATCTCATCCTGACAAAAATAAACTCTAATCATATATCAACAGTTCTGTGTTGAGGCTCAACCTGTCCAAACATTATGGACTACAGTCGCAACACCAAATTTGTAGTTATCGTAATTTTTTTCCTAGTAGTAAATAATCTCAGAAGGTTTATTGATAAGGGACTAGTTTGACATGGTCGGTAAAACTCTTTACGAAGGTATTCACACAACCTAGAAACGCCAAGGTTCAACCTTGGGAGGGCAGGCTCTGAAATGGAGTATCTACAAACTGAGCTATTGCTCAGTCTTGACCGTAGCAAAAAATCTGGATAGCTTTTACAAATGGGACTTCATAGCTCAAGACTACAGTGCAAAGCTTACTTTCGTACACTAGACTTTTCCCAAAATCTTGAAGTTCCAATGGAAAGCAGGGCATCAGAAATCATCAAAAAATCCACACTAGTAAAAAACATTGTTTCAAATGGTAAAACACCTTATTAGAATTTTTGTAAAGGAGCAATTTCAAACTTCAGGATTCCAAAACCGCAAATAAAACAAGGTAGAACAGAATCCAATGAAAGGTGTTATTCAAAATGATGTGCAAAAGACAGAATCCAACGAAATTTTACCTTCATCTACAATGATTTCAACATGATTTTCATTGTCAATTACTGTAAACGAGACATCCCCCAGCCATAGAACAGCAGAGACCATTGCAAAAACATTCTCTTGGTCCTCTTTGCTGATATGAACGATGTTCATAGCTTCCTAAAATAGAAGAAATCAGCAAACATGACAGGAGCAAAGGACAGAAAAACACACACGAAAGAGCTTGTTCTGTAGAATGAGGTATAAAAACAGTGTACCGTCACAGTTCGAAACATTTGGGCATCATCCACACCCGCAATTGAATAGCAACAGCTCTGTTTAAGATATTTGTACTCATCCACCTTTTTCAAATTCAACTTCTCTGTATAAAAAAACATTATAAAGAAATTTATATGATCAAATCATGGTTTATGCAGAGGAAAAGCGAGGAACATGGATTTTTCATTAAGAATTATGAAGGAATAATCTCTTCTGAAAAGTGAGCAAAACAAATAATAGCAATTTCTAAAATAGAACAAGTCAGAATTGCTTGAAGGATATAATCAGATGTCACCATAATCAATAGATTATTTACCTCTTAGAGACACAGGTGCACCAGCACACAGCTGATAAAATATATGGTAGGATCGCTCACCAACTGCACATTGTACAACTCTGGACTGCCATGGTGAAAAAAGGCATATTAGACTAATAGCTGTGAAACGGTATAGTAGTCTATTTTTCTAAGGACAAACATAAGATTAGAAGTTACCTTCTCAAGCAAAACTGTCCATGCAACAAGATAATCAGAAAAATTAAGCAACCATAGTTAGAAATTCAATATGAAACCAGCAAATATTAATGATACATAAGAGGACTTGATAGATCTGCATACATGTTTGAATCATGGCACCACATATTCTTCCAGTGGTACTGAAATGAATTTCGATAAGCTTTCCCTGCAATTGAGAATAAGCATTTGTCTTCATTTGAAGGTGTAGTATAGTGAACACACAAGAAAAAGTAAAACTTACAAAACGACTTGAGTTATCATTTCTCAATGTCTTTGCATTGCCAAAAGCCTCGAGTATTGGATTGGTCTGAAGAATTTCATATTCAATACCACTTCCACCTCCAAGAGAAGCTAGATACTGCATAGCAATTTTTGCGGTTTCTGTTTTTCCTGCTCCACTCTCACCGCTGTATCAAAAGAATAAAAATGACATCACATCTTAACATAATGAATAAGGGTGGTACTAGAATATTAATGCAATCAATATCTCAAATGACCTCAACAAACTAACATAGAAAACAAACTTTAACTTGTGCTTGTGCCCTGACGTAAAATATTTCTACCACATGAAAGCTATATATTCGGTGTTCAAGACAAGTGATGTACTTTTTTTTCTTACGTCAAGTGAACCACGTAATGGAAAGGGTACATGAGTCAATGCCTATTCCATCTGTTTGAAGACCACTCACATCATGATTCTAGTAAACCAAAAACCAACGAATCTTTTAATCCTCTCAACAGGATCCTTAGGGTCTAACTTAATTAATCAACAACACAGGTAAAATACACTTGGATGGACAGGTTACTATTTCTTCAGTTCCGCTGATGGGAAAACTAGTATAAATGGAACAGTGTCATTCTTGAAAAAGAAAACATTCTGAGGCTCTATTTACCATCATTTATCATCAAAGTACAAGGCCTTATTACACTAAGAATATCTCATTAAAAAAAAACTGCCCACCTTATAATTATAGATTGGTTGACTTCATCTGAAAAGGAATAGAACACTTAGTTAGGCACAAATTTAGCTGGACAACCAAGATTGTGGCATCAACATTTGTGGACTGACCTCTTTTCATTTCACGAAGTGCTGCATCTGCTATTGCATAAACATGTGGACTGTCCATTGATTTATTTCTATATGCATCAATGTACTCGCTACCATACAGTGCAACTTTCTTGAAAGGATTGACAGCAACCAAAACTGGACCTGCTTTAGTCTACAGTACAATAAATATCAATAATAAAGCCATCAATTGAACTCCATGAAAAAAGAAAAAGTTTACATCAGTTCTTACATAATCATGTCCTGGGAGTATCTGTACTGCAGATTGTACAGTACTGATGGTTCACTTAGATAACTTAGCTGCATAAGATCATCCACTCCATCAAGAATTTCAGGATTTGCAGGTTGAAGACTCTCTGTTTTCAATCTCAGTACCTTAAAAAGGGAAGGGCAGGGGGTCAAACGATCATGCTTCCATTGATTATAGAACAGACTATCTTAGAAAGAAATCTGCAACTTACTTTCCCTTCAGAAACCTTTAGAACGGACTCGTCACCAGAGGTTGTAAGTACTGTGCATAATGCCCAATCACCATTCGGAAGCTGACAAAAAACTCTATGCTTCTGCAACACGTATAGGGTAGAATATGAATTCACGTTGTAATCCAAGTGAGGAGAGGTGTCCAAATGCAAGTTGCTTGAAAAGACAGAGGTCTGGCAACTAGGTAGGATGCGTCAAATTGCAATACTTCCAAAAAAGTCAGTTGGCATCAAAGTATAGTAACTAGGTACGATGCGTCATGTAGAATATCAACAGGCATGCCCTGAACTGGATAACTGTGTTCCAGAAAATAAAATCTGAATAACCAATCAGATGCTTCTGAAGGTTTTGACATGCTACAGTTATTGAAATGCTTCTTACTAAAAGAGTAAAATCTAGTAGGAAACACTAAAGTTTGTCTAAATCTTTCAGGATGGAAGGGAAAAGGTGTTTTGCAGTAAAATGGTAGATATCCTTGCTCACATCAGGTTTGAGGTTGCTAGGAGAAAGGTGTATACAGATCGTATCGCAATAATAACCTAAAAGGATAGAAGTATAGAACTATAGAAGTCTATTCTGTTCTCAGAAAACAAAAAAAAAATACATAAACACTCAGGGTAACTGCATTATCTTAGTTGCCATGAAAAAACAACAAATTCACACCTTTGAACGTGCCAAAACAACAAATGGTGATTAGCATAGCTTATAGTAGCGCTTGGTTTCACATATCCCTCTATCAAAGTACCAGATCAGCATCGCATCTGCCATTGTTTCACCAAAACAATTTCCCAATGTTCTGAATTCCCAAACCCGACACTCACATTTCAAAAGCATCAGAAGAAATGAAAGGGAGACAGCCCACCTTCTTAGCGCCGTACGAGCTGGTGTCACTCCACCTGGCGTCGCCTTCCGTGGGGCTCGCCGCTGCCCTCGACGACAAGCGCCTTGGCGTCGCCGCGGCCGCCGAATCCACCTCGTTTCCTCCACCTCTCTCCCCCACCTCCTCCTCCTCCTCCGCTGTCACCGCCTTGGAGCTGTACGGCGAGTCCGCGTCGTCCCGCTCCAGCCGCACCACCTCCCCTTCCTTCTCCTCCGTCTCCGCCTCCGCCGCCACAGCCGCCCGGCGCCCGACGCCGTTCGCAGCCGGCCCGCCACTGGCAGCGCCGTTCGGCGGCGAGGCGGTCCCGGCCGAGTACCTGTAGTCGAGCGGCATCGACCGCGCCGGCTGCAGCTTGCTGGGCCCGCCGCGCGCCCGCAGGGCCGTGGACTTCCGCACCGACCGCACCTCCACCGACGCCATCGTCTCGCCGGCCGGCCGGGCGGCACAACGCAGCGCCCGGAATCCAACTCACGGGCCGCGACGAAACCCGCAGGTCCCCGCGGGATCTCCGCCCCGACGGCCTCAAATCGACCCCCAAACCCCTTCCGCCCGTCGCCAATCCACGCTCACACCCAGCAAAACACCTCCCAAAAACCGCCCGGGGGGGGGGGGGGGGGGGGGACAGCCGATCTCGCTGGCCGCCAACCCGACCGCGCAACCGCGGAAATGGCGAGAGAGGCGCGGCGAGCCCGACTCCCCCTGCCGGACGCGAATCGCGCGGGCCGCGGCTGCCCGCCTCCGCAGCTGCTACGCCGCCTCTGCCTGACTCCCTCCCTGTCTCTGTCGCTGGAGGAGAGAAAGGAGAGAGAAGGAAGGAAGGAAGCAGCCACAGCACCCAGCAGCGGGCTGGGTCGGGAGAATAAAAAAATTTAATAATGTGAATTAAGGTAGCCTGCGAATTTCGTGGGGGTGGTTTTTATTAAAAATGTTTAAATTTAAATGGGGTGCAGCGGTGGGGAGGCCGCGGGTGGGTGTGGATGGAGTGGAGGCTGCTTCGCTTGGCATCGCATCGGGAAGGTTTTGAATCGGCCACATGGCGCACGTAATTCGGCCGCTTCGTCAGATTCAGAAAAAAGCGAGTGGGAGCAGCACGAGTCAGGAACAGGAACTGGTGGCTAACGGCTGCCGGGCTCAGCGTTAACGGCGCTAACGGCTACGCCCAGAGCGCGCGCCCGCCCGTGTGCCGTAACTGCACTGAAAATGCAGGATAGCCCTGGGAGTCTGCAGAATTTGCGAGATGTTGTCATTTGGTGGACCTTTGCAGAATACACCGAGTCTGAGACTGAGTGGGCTTACAACGTAAGTTCATGTTAGCAGATTCACAACGAAAAAGTTCTTCCACAGGATATAACCCCTTGCATTTCAGTATTATACATTCTCATTTCCATGTGGATAGATAGAGGACTTACAATGCTCGTCAATGGAACAGTGCCAAGACACCGGTTATTTGAAATCAAGATTGCTCACTTAATAAACTACGTATGCAATTTTGGGCTGAGTACTGTTGGCAACATTAGATATAATAAAATAAAGAGTAGGAAGCTCAACTCCTCTAAACAATAAATGTTACTTAGGACTTATGTTTAGCACTCACATGCCATGGGTCGTAGGTTGGTCCTGACTAGAAAGAGAGGTGCCAAGAACTATATGCTCGTTGCTTAACCACACCCAATCAGGTACTGCAATTACCAGAGCAGCTAAAGGGCTTATTCGTCATTACGCACAACATCAGGTAGAGGAATTTAGGCCCCGTTTGGCAGGGCTTCACTTCACTAGTGAAGCTATTTTTTTGGCTTCAGCTCCACGAACAGTTCCACCGGTGGAGCTGAAGCGGTTTTGGTAAACCGTTTGGCAAAATGGCTTCCCTGTGAGAGCATGTTTTTAGGGGTCTAGAGTAGGAGCCGGAAGAAGCCACTTTTTTGGCTCCATCCCATCCCAAATCACTGTGAGAGCATGTTTTTAGGGGCTTCACAAGTGAAGCTATTTTACTTTACCCCGTTTGGTAGAAAACGGCTCCAAACGGCTCCTGAAGCCGGTGGAGAAACCCCGCTAAACGGAGCCTTACGGTCCCCGACGCAACTCTACGCACGCACTGTTGTTCCAATGTCACGTGGGCCCACCAGCACAAATAGGAGCGGTAGTTTTTTTTTTTTTTTGAGGGACAAATAGGAGCGGTAGTACTGTGCTAAAGCACGTGACACGGTTAACGGCTGCGGCGAAATGACGCGCCAGCCCGTGCTTTTTGAGCAGCAGCCACTGGCATTGAGGGCAGGAGTGTAAATTCTCATGCTCCGAAACCCACGCCAATAGCGCTTGTACCTCTCCAGGATTTCGGAGGCCTGATGCGATGGAGTACTGCTCCGTGGCGGAATTACAAATATACCGACCTCTGTTCTCTGACTGGGTAGGGGTCCCACGTCTCGCGCCTGTTTTGAATCGCAGCCGCTGGATGGCCATCGGAGGAGCGACGGGAAGCCACAGTTTTCTTTTTCCTTCGGTTGGGATTTGGGATTGGGACTGGAGAGCCGGCTGGTCGCAATGTGCGGCTCGGGAGGAGTCGTCCGGTCCGGTACCCGTGTGCCACTTGACAGCAGCACGGGCACGGCGGTGGCCGCCTGGGCGGTGGCCGGTGGGGTTGCTTGCGGCTGCGGGCCATTCAAATTTGGGCTACTTTCAAAAAAAAAAAAAAGGGCGGTTCGTGTTTGATGTGGAGAGCGGCAGATGAGCCAGACAAATAAAGATGCTTTCCTCTGGTTTGTTAATCACTTATTAGCTCAACCCCGTGCTGATTTCAGTTGTCCCGTTTGTTGATTTTTTTTTTCATTGGAACCATTTAACCGAAGCATCCGTGTTTATGGATTTTCGTAATAAAACTTGAATTTCTTTTGTAGCCCTTACAGCTTTGAGACGTGTGTGGTTTTAATTCGCTAATCCCTCTGTTTTAAGTTAATAAATTTTAGGTCATTTTAGTTTTTCCAATGATAAAGTTTATTATTAAACAGTGTTAACCATGACTATATTAACACTATGAACGTTATCTTGCTCACCATCCTTTGGGGAATCTAAGATGCTAGGAACGGCGGGCGAAATTCTTCACGAGTGAGCCCTCATCATGCCGTCGTGTAGTAACTAAAGTTTGTGACGATCTTGTAATCTGGTGAAAACGCTAGGGATCCGAGAGTGATGTCTCTGGTCTTAGGCATTGGTGTGTGTTCCTCTTATCGTGTAACGCTCCTCAAAGCTTCATGGCTTGATCTGCAGTTTTCTGAAACAAAATACTAGGTGGGGAAACTCTCCCCGTTAACTTTAAAAAAATGACTATATTAACACTATAGAAGGGAGGAAGCACAATAATGACTTTGTAGCCTTATAGGTGTTAACAAAATAACATGTGTTGAATGATCCGAAGTCTCAAACACGGCTAGGGTGTCACTGAGTCTGAATCTAGACACACAAATATAAGGCGCCAAAAATAAACCATTGAGAGGTTAAGGAACACTCAGATCAAGTGTTTTATGGCTTTCCCCTTTCATTTCTTATCATGTAGGGGGAAAATGTATATACACTTTTCTATAAAACAATGTGTAATCAGTTCCCAGTTGGATGGACACACGTGCCGAATTCGGTAGGAAGTTATCATGGTTGAATTAGCCGACACCTGCAAAAATGATACAGCTATTTACCGCACACTAAAGACCCTACAGCATTTAATTTCGTGATGCCGAAGAACGTTAGGTGTTCCCTGAAATGTGCAACAAATGGCCAGCTTGTCATGGTGAGGATGCATGAATAATTGAAAATAGGTGTTGCGTTATACACTTCGATTCACACTTGTAGGTTGGCTTGTGCAGTTAGGATTGGTTGAGGTTTCGAAATGGTCCACTCTCCGCTGTCATAATTGTTGGAAGATAGCTTCTCACTTGCGCTTGCTTCTTGTCGATCTCAATAACCATAATTTGCACGCATGATGTTCATTTGGTCAGAAAAACTTGGATGTGTCGTCAAAAGCCAACACGGCTTCATATAAGAAATAAAGGCCTGGTTTAGATTACCTCAAAGTTCTAAATTTTTTCGCTCTCTCCATCACATTAATTTTGGACACATGCATGGAGCATTAAATGTAGGTAAAAAAAAATAACTAATTGCACAGTTTGGTTGGAAATCACGAGACGAATTTTTTGAGCCTAGTTAGTCCATGATCAGACAAAGTTTGTTAAATACAAACGAAACGTACTACAGTGTCCGGATTGCAAAAATTTACAATCTGAATAAGGCAAAAAACTCTAAAAATAATGACTCGGTCTACGCTACGCCTACGGGTATACTATTCGTTACCTTGGCAGCAAGCCAGCAAGCTGTACGGTGTTTATCCTGACCAAATTCCTGGGGCGCTGGGCCTAGTATGTAGGAGTACGTGCAGCTTATTCGTTTGGCTGGGTTTATTCGTTGCTGAATCGTGAAGAAGTACTGTTAACTGGGTTGGTGTTAAAGAAAAATATTGTTCCGACTGAAAATTTAGGATCGCTTACGATAGAATAATCCTAGCCGAACGGACCGGTGGTTCAGGAGTTAGGACCACTGTGTGCAGAGATCACAGGCATGAGCATGCAAAAAGGACCTTACTACCATTTAAGCGGAGCACTTTCGTGTTTTTGCTACGTCGTCAGACGTCACTTGCAAATTAAAGATCCTAACCGCACAAGATAAATAAACAAACGTTAACAAGCAAGGGGACAATTCCGGCATTAATTAATCTTGTCCTCTACACGCAACAAAAAAAATGAAAATTAGTAAGGATAATAATATAAATATATAGACGGTGTGGTTTGGTCAGATCGTTATCGATCTGAAAAGAAATGTTGTATATTTCGCTCAAAAGCACCTCGCGCGCCCTCATCATAGTTTTAATTAACCTCCCGGCACCTGCCAAATGGCGAATATTTGTCATGTTGACCCCTACCTTTCAGTACCGTGCGTGCAGAGTTAAAAATACTCCTAGTGCAGTAGCGTTCGCTTTTTTAGTAGCGGGGGCACGGCACATGCTAGAAGTAACTAACCAGCCCTGTGCATGTGCCTATTCGGTTGGCTGGTTCGTATCGTTGTTGGTTCGTAAAGAACTACTGCTGGCTGGTTTATGTGAAAGAAAAATACTATTCCGACTAAAAATTTATGATCGTTTACGACGAGCCACAGACAAACCAACAGGTTGTATACTGTTCGGTGGTACGGTGTTCGGCATGTGAGGACGTGAGGTCATGAACTCTCATGAGCTCCCTATGATGAAGGGCTTTTGTTTAGAGAATTTTCTTTTTGGTTGATCGTTTTGCAATCCAGAACTTCGAACCCTGTTGATAACGTTGGATCACAAATCCACAAATTAAGAAGGCTTCCAGAAGTCCTGTTCATCATGGGGACCCGACAAAGTGGCAGATATTTTTTTTTTCTTAAAAAAGAAAGTAATGGGTACTCCATTCGTGGTAGTTAAAATAATTTAATGATCATTCAAACATGCTACTAGAATATAGGGTAAATAAATTACTATAACACCATATTATTACAATAATCATGTAATCCACCTAACACTAGCTAATTGGAGATTATGGGCGCTAAAAACATCAACTTTCATCTCCACCTTATCCTCCTTTTTACATAAAAATCGTCTTCTATATCTTTTCAATCTCCAATAGCTTCTATATATCTTGAGCGCAAACGACAACAATAGATTGGATCACATGGATTATAGTTTGATGAAGAGTTGCGCCCTTCACCCCACCTGGCGAGGCGAGCGAGGGATTCCTTTCTCCTCCTCACACTAAACTTGAGAAAGTGGAGAGAACTTCCATATTTAAGCATGACTACCTCCACTTCCCCCAAGCAACGTGGTAATAAAGGATTCCCACTCCTCTCTCTTGCTTCACATGAATGGGCTTTTGAGATTTTCTTAGGAACTTCAGAAATTCTTATTGGGCCAAGCCCATATATCCCAACAATTCTTGTCATCTATCTTTGACTAGCGAGAAATATGGAACAGATGATTGCTATATTTGAATAACCAATCAAAGAAGCTGTTGGATCGTGTTTCTTCATGAAAGTATTTATTCATAACAATTAGGAAAGATACATAGAGTCTCTTGGAGTTGCTACTCTTATGCACTATAAGATCCAAACATTCTACATTATTGTTAGAATCCATAATCTAGATTATTATAACCCAACGTATAATTCTGTTGGGCTCCAAATAGGCCTTAAATTTGTCCCGAATATAAGAAATTAAGTCCAATTACCCAATCAAGAGCTGGCAAACAAGAAGATGTTCTGGTCACTTGTTGCACCAATTAGGACAGTTGTTTAAGGAAATAATGGCGGACCTTTTTCATTAGTGCTTAATTTGTCCTAAAATCTTCAAATTTCTTTATGTTTTTTTTATATGGAGGGAATCTAGGGAAAAAATAATATCGTGCCACATGATAGACTTGTCCTAAAATTCTTGGATTTAATGAACAAAGAAACCATCTAGTTTCTGGGTAAGGAGTTCTCTAATCAAAGTCTACTAAAATGATTGTTTAAGATGTTCTGGTCACTTGTTTCACCAATCAGGACCGTTGTTTAAGGAAATAATGACGGACCTTTTCATTAGTGCTTAATTTGTCCTAAAATCTTCAAATTTCTTTATGTTTTTTTTATACGGAGGGAATCTAGGAAAACAAATAATATCGTGCCACATGATAGACTTGTCCTAAAATTCTCGGAATTAATGAACAAAGAAACCACCTAGTTCCTGGGTCAGGAGTTCTCTAATCAAAGTCTAATAAAATGATTGTTTAAGATGTCCTAATCAAGCAAACCGACCAGTGAGGTTATGCTAATAATTAGTAGGAGGAAAAGGGCTGGGACTGATTGTTGATGATTCATGGAAACGATGATCAGTTACATG
This sequence comes from Miscanthus floridulus, assembly GCF_019320115.1. NCBI lineage: Eukaryota > Viridiplantae > Streptophyta > Magnoliopsida > Poales > Poaceae > Miscanthus > Miscanthus floridulus. Next base: position 62,748,550 of record NC_089580.1, on the reverse strand, counting down.
ATATAAGTACCTAGGAATATGTATGGCACCTAAATGTGTCATTGGCAGTGTGTTTATGCTGTTATATATGCATGCCCGCCGAAAATTAAAGAATATTCTATCCCAATTCTCTTTACGGTAAGCTAAGTCTAGGTTCTTGCACCCGTTCCAATAATCCACGTCAGGGAATAATAGGGCGAAGGAAGTCGTTGCCTTGTTTCTCAAGAAAAAGAAAAGGACCAATGACCTTGTTCTGGTGGGTGGAAACGTTTTATCCGGTGTCGCTGGGATCAATCAATCATGCATTGGATTATTAGGATGCAACCGTCCACACTATTCTGTCTGCTTGCTTGAAAAGATGATTGGTGCACCAGGAAAAGAACCCCCGAGTTAATGATTGTTTAGTTAGCATGATCGTGTGTGTGGCGCTTTATGCTGAAGGAGGGTTCATCTGGCCACGTGTACAGGTTAAAAAAGGCGCAGGGGCCACCACATCCGGTGTGGACTCCCGCGGCGCGGGTGCATGATGCGTGTCCGGCCGTGCAGGTGCAGCAGCGCCCATCCGCATTCACCCGGCGCGCCACGCACATGACATGGGTGGGGGCCCGCAGACCCGAAGGGACTGGGAGCCCGTGCCGGTCCCACTCGAGACTGCCGCCGAGACGCGAGGCACGGGACCCGCGCACGCGTCCGGACACACGGGGCCGGCCCGCGCGGTGATCTTGGTCCGGCCCGGCGTGGGGCCCGGATTCTGTTGATCTGTAGCGGGTGCGCTGGGCCGCTGGTACCAAGGCTTGCGGGCCCGCGCGACCTAAACCGCGTAGGGCTCGCTGATCGGCTGATGCTTGCTGCCGGGTGCCGGCAGGCGGCAGGGGCACCACCGCACCAGCAGGGGCGCCCAAGAGAGAGAACTGATGTGCAGACTTCTTCAAAGGCGAGAAACGGCCAGGGGAGGGGCACGAGAGTTGAGATCGATCTGCTCGATGCACAAGGGCACAAGTACAAGCTCTCACATAGTCACATGAAGCCGGTGATCGATGCATGCATGGGGTAGACCGCGGACGTGGACCCTATTCAAGTTACGAGGCCAGCCGGCCGGACAAGCGAGCTGCTAGACGCCCTAGCTAGCTTGCCACCTATGGTCTCGTTTGGCTTATCCAGAAATTAGCTTGTTCGACTTGTTTATTTTTCAACCGGAACAGTGTTTTTCTCTCGCAACAATTCAGCCAGAACAACGTTTTTCAGCCAGTTTTAGCCAGCCGAATTGCCTGCTTTGATCTGCCATGCATACTCTTCCCCCCATCAGCTGGCTCTCGTGCGAGCGGTCCTTCTTCGATCCAGCTCCTCCATGGTACTATTACTATTATAGATAGATGGGGATTCGATGGGTACACGTTTCGGCGCATCCATTGATCCGTCCGCGTCGATCTCCTCTGGTCTGGGCCTGCACCTGCACGCAGGGGGGGGCGATCCAGACTCGTGTTGTCGTGCGTCGAATTCGATCCGATCCGTCGCCTGGGTGTGTTTGGTGTGCCCATGTCTTGGTTGGAAAGAGACGCTAGCTGATGCGGACGTGAGGCTTCCATCGAACAGTGCCCCCATCGATCTGTCCAGTGCCAGCGTGCATGCAAACGCCAAGGGTGAGGCAAGGCAAGTCACCCCACCGGCCACCAATTAATATATGCCCGGTAGCATTGGGAAGGGGAATAAATAAAACATATTTATAGTAGTAGAAGAAACCTCTGAACAAAATGGGGATGTAGCTCAGATGGTAGAGCGCTCGCTTAGCATGCGAGAGGTACGGGGATCGATACCCCGCATCTCCAGATTTTTCCATTTTGATTTTTTTGAGTTTATTCCTTTTTCCATTTTGATTCTTCCCCGCACGTGACCTTCTTTCTGGTTTTACCATTTTGGTCGTCGATACCTTTTTTTCCCCTGCATGACGTGTTTTTTTTTTTTTGAAAAAAAGGTATATACTTTGCACTATTTTCCCCCCTCCAATTCCGAGGTCACCATTCTCTATTTCTTTTAGGGCTACTTTGGAAATGAAGGGAACTAACCCAGGGAAGGAAAGCACCTGGCACAGATTTTGATGGCAATGCATTTCCCTGGGCAGACCTACCCACCAGGGTTTCAATTCCCTGTCGTTGTTTGGGAAGAAGAAGGCAGAAATCACATGTATCAAAGATGGAGCCTAATCTGGCGGCGCTTCTCTCCCTCGTTCACTACCAGCGGGGCGGCCGGCGATGGATCGAGCAGCAGTGGACGGGCGAGCTATGGCTGGGCAGGTGTGGTGGAGCGCAGCCGCGCAGGGCAGCGAGCTGCAGAAGCGCGTGCTGGCGAGCTGCGCGTCAACTGCCGCGTCCAAACGGTGCGCCCGTTGGAGGCGGAGTCGCGGCTCGTGGGAACAGGTGGCGGGGAAGCGCTCCTGGCCTATTGTCTCGTGGTTTTGTCCCCCGTGGAAAACGCAGGGAAGGGGGCTGAGATCCCGTGTCTCGCGAGCTTCCAAACGTCGCGCAAAATTGGCGCGGGAGAGATCGCCCCGCGGGTTCCTCACCCCGGGAAATCGTCGGGAACCCGGCGGGGATCTCGGCTTCCAAAGTAGCCCTTATTGTTGTTGCCGAGGAATTCTAGACTAATCTCTCATCATATGAATAAAAGCTAATTTGTTTGTTTTGATAGCTCATGGAGTCATGGCCCTCCTCCGTTTAGCTAATAAATCAACAGCCTGTTCGGCAGCCTGTATTCGACTTATCAACCAGCGAACAATATTTTTCTCTCACATCAAACCAGCCAGCAGTACTTTCAGCCATGGCTTATAAGTCAGTCCAGCCGAAACGAACAGGCTGCAAATCTACCATCTGCTAGCTCCTTTTATGTCTCCATGTTCTGTATTCCTTATTCTACGCTATTTTGAAGCGGAAATGGTCGGTCTACATATATCACTACCGGAAACGTCAAATTTGTCGAGTGTTTTTATATTTGCCGAGTGTATTTCATCGGACACTCGACGAATAAGTTTTTTGCCGAGTGCTGCGCTAAAAACACTCAGCAAACAGGTGGTTTGTCGAGTGTAAAAAAAACACTCGGCAAACATGAGGTTTGCCGAGTGTTTTCTTTTTTGCACTCGGCGAATAAATAAAATCTTTTTTCTGAGAAAGAAGGAGAAGAAAAAAAAATAAAAAAAACTTTGCCGAGTGCCCAGATCTAGGACACTCGGCAAAGAAATAAAATCTTTTTTTCTGAAAAAGAAGGAGAAGAAAAAAATGAAAAAAAAACTTTACCGAGTACCCAGATCTATGACACTCGGAAAAGAAATAAAAATATTTTTTTTGGGAAAGAAGGAGAAGAAAAAAAATGAAAAAAAAACCTTTGCCGAGTGCCCAGATCTGGACACTCAGCAAAGGAAAAAATCATATTTAATTCAACGGTGTGCGCCCCTCCCTTCCCCCTTCTTCTTCTCCCACGGCCGCCCCCTCCCTCCTTCCCCTCCTCCCTTTCCGTCACCAGCGCGCCCCTCCCCTCCCTCTCTCAGCATGTCCCCCTCCCTCCCTCCCCTTCTCCCTCCTCCCTCGTCGGCGCGCGCCCCTCCCCTCCCCCTCCTTCTTCTCCCGCGGCCGCCCCCTCCCTCCCGTCCTCCCTCTCCCTCTCCCAGCGCGGCGGCACCCTCCACCTCTCTTTCTCGCGCGGTGGCACCCTCCCCCTTCCTCTTTCGGCATGGCGGCGCTCCCCCTGCCTCTCCCTGCGCGGCGGTGGCGCCCTCCCCCCTTCCTCTCTCGGCATGGCGGCGCTCCCCCTGCCTTTCCCTACGCGGCGGCGCACCTCCCTCCCTCCTCCACCACCTCCACCAAATCCAGCCCCGGCACGGGCGGATCCGGCGACGGTGGTGCACGGGGAGGCTAAATCCGGCCCCGGCGCGGGCGGACGGATCTAGCGCGCGGCCCTCCTCTCCCGGCGCGGCGGCGCCCTCCTCCCTCCCTGTTCCGGCGCAGCGGCGCCCTGCCCCCTCCTTCTCCCGGTGCGACGGCGCCCTGCCTTCTCCCTCTCCCAGCGCAACGACGCCCTCCCCCTCCCTTTTCCGGCGATGGCGCCCTCCCCCTTTCCTCTCTCGGCATGGCGACGCTCCCTCTGCCTCTCCCTTTCCCGGCGGCGCTCCTCCACTGCCTCCACCAAATTCGGCCCCGGCGCGGGAGGATCCGGCGACGGTGGCGCACGGGGAGGCCGGATCCGGCCCCAGCGTGGTGGTGCGGCGTGGTGGCGGCGCGGCGAGGAGAAGACGGCGGCTTGTTTTTTTTTTTCTAAAAAATTGTTTGCCGAGTGTTTTTTTTGGCACTCGGCAAATACTCGGCAACGTCTTTGCCGAGTGCGCGACAAAAAACACTCGGCAAACTAGCATTTGCCGTCAAAACATTTACCGAGTGTTGTTTGCCCTTTGCCGAGTGTTTTTGGGGCTTCGCCGAGTGCTCCTGGCACTCGGCAAAGATCCTGTATCCGGTAGTGTATGTTGCTATGGTTTGCTATTGAAGTTATGAAATGAACACAGCTAAGTTGACATTGTTCTTTATAAATCTTGTTAGATTTGAAATGATATCGGCCCCTTTCGCTTCGCTGAAAAAACAAGCCGAAACCCTGTTCCGGCTAATTTATTGTGAGGGAAAAATACTATTCCAGTTGAAAAAATAAGCTAAAAATATGAATTGCAACACAAGCGAACAGGGCCATCCACTCGTCCAAAAGTGAGGTTCACGCTTCCTTCAGAAAGGATGGAGTAGTTCGGGCGGACGATGCAGTAGACGCTGCTGAATTGATTGGTTACAGCGATGCATCGTGCCGCTGATCGGACCACCCGTGTGTACAGGCACAGGCGCACATGCATGCCGCCCCTCCGATCCCTCACCAACGTCCGGCAGGTTACGGTACTGGCCATGGACACGTGCGTGCACCAGCGACAGCCAACAGTGGCGGCACTGCTGACCCCATGCCGCGATCTCACTCAGCAATCGAGCGGCACTGACGGCCCCATATCCGGCTTCGCTCGGCGAACGAATTGAAGGAAGGATCCCTTCATCATCAATTCGCCGCCTTATCCTGCCTGCACGCACGGGCTCGCGAGCGCCGAGCGGCCGGGGGCATTTGCATTCCATGCAAGTAGTGTCGTTCGTCCCCTGTGTCCGCGAGCTGTGAACAATGCAAACGAACTGATGCCAGTGCAAATGCTTCACCGTTACGCTATATACTTCACCGTTACGCTATAGTAGCTAGTAACTGATGCCAGTGCAAATTGTAATGCAATGCATGAGAGCAGTCTACTTACTGAAGGAAAGAAGGAAAAAGAAAAAAAAAACTATGAGCCCTTCAAGAATAATGCAATGTTTCCCCGGCCCGCCATGTGAGGTGGTTATCTTATTAGCGATCCGTCCGGGTCCGGCCGAGCTCACTTTGACGGTGGCCCGCATGGGCATGGCGTCTCATCTGAGAAAAGAAGCCGAGCTGTCGATTGAATTCGCAACAGTAGGAGTGACTACCAGTCGGCGAGTCGCCGCCACCAGACATTTCATTTAGGCACAAGGAATGTGCACTCACTCCACTCGCAGCTAAGCTACTAGTAGTGCTTAACATTAGCTTGCTAGCTGTAATGGCCACCTCTGAGCTAGTAGCATGTCCTTCGATTTCCCCTTTTGGTGCGGCCAATACACGCTTGCGAGCACGACATACTGCTAGACTGATAGATGCGACTTTTAAGTTCAGAAACCGTCCCTCTTCTTGAGTGCAGGTTCGGACTTCAGAGGAGATCGTACGCTTGTTCCAAGTTCGTTTTCAGTTTTTGCCCCCATCCCATTGGACCGTAGCCGTAGGAGCAGAGAACGGAAAACGACGGCCGGCATCGGCATGCACGCAATACTGCAGCAAGCAAAGCAAGGCCCAGTTTAGATGGCAAAAATTTTGACAAAACGATACTGTAGCATTTTCGTTGTTATTTGGCAATTCGTGTCCGATCATAGCCTAATTAGGCTTAAAAGATTCGTCTCGTGGATTTCGTCTCGTGTAATTAGTTTTATTTTTTATTTACATTTAATGCTTGTCCACAGATTTGATGTGATGGGAAATCTTGAAAAATTTAGCGTTTTTTTGAGGGGAACTGGCCCTAAGATCCGGAGGGGCTCTCTGTCGCCTAGGGACAGCTGTTGTTGCTTCAGGAATCAGGATAAAGCTCGGGACCCGCTGCTCTCTCGCTCTCTCTTTCACAACCAGCCAAGCCAACTCGGCATTATTGAAATGCAAGCTGCATGTAGTACTGACAGTTGCGCTCCTGTCTGGATGCGCATGTCCTAATGCCTAGGAGTACTCGTACTACTATCTGAGCAGCATCACTTTTTGAATCTCTGTCCGCGGTCTGGGAGGACCGGAGTCGACGAGCCTCTGCCTTTTGGACTCGTCATCTGAAAAGTAGACTTGAGATGGGCCGATTCTTGATGGGGGCCAATGATAGTAACCTGAAGCAGTTAACTTGCAGCGAAGAAGGGATGTTTTTTTTTCGTTTTCTTTTTGTTGAAATTCTTGTCACGCAGGCACCGCAGCCCGGGCAGCAATGGTTAAAAGTCTCCTAAACAGAAGGGGACAATCTGCTCACTTGAAATGTACGTAGAAATCAGTGGCAAATGCATTTCCATGGTCGAATTTTTGGCATTTGGACACCCCACGTACTTCTGAAACATGAAACAAAGTTCAGAGCAAAACTCAAATTCAGGTCATGTCCCATGCAGACGCAAGAGATCGAGGACGTTCAGCTAGTTATTAAAAGGAGAAATGTCACCTCGTCATCATGCATGTAGTCTACACTGAAACAATTGTTAAACTGCTGACTCTTCAGACAGAAATGTTTGGGTGCATCAGCAGATCGCAGCAGTATGTGGCCAAGCATGTTTTTGAAGATCTGAAACATCTATCACTAGAGTTACTATACGTTTTTACGGTAGCATTAAGTCATTGACGGTACAAAACCGGTGCTCTGGTGTCTGTGCTCTGTAGTACTATGTACTCTGCACCACGGTCGCTCGAAATTTCGAAAACATGAACACAAATTTAGAGGACATCGGGACTTCCTATCCTATAGAGTATAGATGACCTCTTATAACATTTTTAGGGAACTTTCTCGTTCGATTGAACGGTATAAGGAGACGGGGACAAAATTTTGGAAAAGGATCTTGTATAATTCGAAACTCAGCCCAAGAGATCTGGTAACTTATCAATGGGGGCCCATGCTGGCAACCCGAGCCTGCAAAAGCCCATGTAAATTAGCATACAGGGCAACGAGCGAAGGCCATCAATATTTTGTACTAGCTTTTTTCTACGAGAACATCAATGTTAAGTCTTTTCATTAGCTTAAGTTTCCATTGCCGAAACCTAGTATACACACACACGTATACACATATACATTCACCTCTATGGCTCTATGAGTTGGATAGGCAAATCTCTTAGGCCCTCTTTAGTTTCCAAGAATTGAGAGAAATTGAAAAGTAATCTAACAATAAAATAAAATGAGGAGCACTTTCTAAATATTGATTTCAATTCATGTGATCCAAAACGGGTCCTAGCATACAGGGCATTGAGGGAAGGCCATCAATATTTTGTAACTTTTTTTACGAAAACAGATGGCCATCAACATTAAGTTTTTTCATTAGCTAAAGCTTTTCTCCCCCTAAAACCTAGTGCATACACACATGCTCAGACATGTCATTGTCACTAAAAGATAGTACTGTACCGTTAAATCCTAAAAGAAATCTAAAAAAATACGAGCACCCATATTACCTAACCAACTGAACTATGCTCAAACCACTTCATTAGCTCAAGCTGATCAAGGTACTAGGTACCTTGAGTAACACGATGTTCAGTTACTCAAGTTTCCTGCGTGTATACTTACTCACCGAGAAGACCCAAGTCCCTACTAAATTGTTCACTCTATTTATTTAGAATGGAAAGAATGTAATTTTGGTCTCGACCAAATCAAACTTTTTAAGTTTTTTTTAATAAATATGTAGAAATTAGTATCAACATTTATGTCTCCAAATATGTTTATTATGGAAATATATTTCATAATTAATCTACTACTTCGGTATCATAAATGTTAGTAACTTTTTAAAATTTACTCAAATTTAAATTTATTTGACGTCTCAAAAGTGAGAATTATATTATTTTTTGGGATGGGGGTGTAAATCATTTTGATTTTGTCATAAGTTAAATATCTAAATTTAACCCTGTTTCTAGAAAAATATATATTAACAACATACTTTATGATGAATTTAATGAAACTAATTTAATTGTAGATGTTTGTAGATTTTCTATGATCTTAATAAAAGTTGAAAAGTTTGACTTCAAACTAAACTAAAAAGACTTACATTTTTTTTTGCGATCATGCCTAGACACGTTTTTCATTAAACAGGAAAGAGTTTTGTTACAACAACCAGTAACAACGGTAATCCAAGGTTACCGAGGTGCCTGATAGAAACTAAGCTCACACGTGATTGTAATTACGCAAAAACAAATTATGTGACGTAAGTATGAGATGTATCAGAGAAGCACCATGAGCGAGCTCAGATGCTTATATCCTGCCAAGCACCAAGCGTCAATCTCCTCCTAGATCAGGACTCCTAACTGCGCTGCTGATGTTGCGACTCCATTGAAGGTCCTCGCGTTCCTTTCCTTCCAAAGCAGCCAACCAGTGAGGAAGAACAAGGAGTCGAAGCCTCGTCGAATAGGTTTAGGGATCATCTTCCTTGTTGTGCAGCCACCATTCCATTGCCACTTCTTCTCGTAAAAAAAAGACTTTGGAACGGAGAGAATGTATCTTCACTCATGATCATACCACATCAGCTACATAATTCTACTCCGGCACCGCAATCTCGGCAGCTAATGAGAAAAGTTTCCCTTGCAAAAAGTATATAAATCATAAAAACGCCATCGACATCAAGCTCCGATACTCAAGCAGTGCAGTGTCTAGCGTCTGAAACGGCTTTCGTTTACACAAATAAAAAACAACATGACTTCGCAGCTTGGCCAGAGAGCACTGTCAATTCGTCCCTCAGAAATAATACTCCTCGTTTTCAAGCGTCAGATTGAAGATTTTCAGGAAGAGAGGCAGGTCTGCCCCATTGCTGCTAAACAAATGTTTCAGGTCGATCATGTTGCTGTTGATTAATTGGTTGCCGATTCAATCACGTCGTCCAATCTGGCAATTTGCATCGCAAGGTCACCAACTAACTCCTCAGTTTATTGCCCTGCCGAGGCCTTAAATATCTAGCTTCTGGATGATTTGAGAAATATATATATATATATATGTACGCCGGCCAGGGTTTTCAATTTCGGTATTGCAAAAATTTCGGCCACCACCGAAACTACCGAATTTCGCGAAATTTGGCCGAAATTTTGGCGAAATTTTTTTAGAGACTAGCACATGAAGTATGCTTTTTTCTAAAAAAACATTTAAATCTAAACAAATATTAGTATGATTTATGACTACACATATATTGAATACAAAAATATGCAATATAAACAATAAAAAATTGAGTCTAAAGTTATATAACACATGTATTAGTGTATTACAAAATTTCGGATTTTTCTTTCGGCCACCACCGAAATTATCGAATTTCACGAAATTTGACCGAAATTTCGCCGAAATTTTGAACCCTGACGCCGGCTTCATCATATGTTCTTTTTTGGCTTCATGTTTGGAGAAGATATTTTGGTAGTTGGTAGGGCTACTGGGAAAGCATCAGTGATATTTTACTGTTGTCGTCTCTGCTGTGCTGTGTTTAGTCTCAGATAAGTACAAACGTTTTACCCGTATTTAATTGAGCGGGAGAGCTCCAGTCTTTTATTTCAAAAGAAGAAGAAGAAGAAGATAAGTACAAACATGCGTACAAATATACTACGCCAAATTCATGTCTCTAGACGGACAAGCGAGAATAATTCATCCAGCACCGTGCACGAATGGAAGCTGTCAGACCGGACTGATTTCGTTCCGGAATGAAACCATATATACTGTTCATGAGCCAATAATAATACTAGCATCCAAATGTCGAAGGAAAAACAAAAACAGTCGGTAGCAACTAGCAACAAGGCATCCCAGAACAACAGACTCAGCTCCTTAGTTACTGAATTCTGGTCCACATACTTTGCATATATGATATATAAAAAAAGGAGGTACCTATAGTGCAGAGAGTAGGCCTGTGCAATGCGAGGAGACGGTAAGACTCTACCGCTTGTACCAGACCCGCCCTTCATGTATGATATATCACATCTCTATATTTGTGCTATCACCCAACAGCTAGCCTAAAAAAAACAATACAACAGCTATATTAATAACCCTACCCAATCTACATGCTAATATTTACCTAGACAAGCCGGGCCTACTCCTCCGACAGAAGCGCTATCCACGTCGCCTTAATTTTTTCCGGTCATTGGATCTGCAAATCAACGGCTCCGGTTCTCTCCACAAAATTCTACAGGGATCAACTTCTCCTTTTATTACTGTATAGCTTCTACCTGTTTCCCTCTGTGAAAATCGGCTTCGTCAGGCTTCTCGTCGCGATGCGAACAAACGAATATATACCCAGCTTCCATTTTCGTCCGCTGTCCAGATCCTTCTCAGTCCCTCCCGATAAAAAAAAGAAAAAACCTCCCTCTCGCTCTCTTCCCTCAATCCCTCATTATCCCGACGCCCACAGGGGCGACGACGACGGCGCCGGCCACGAGCGCCGCGCCGCGCCGCGGCCGCCCTCCTCCTCATCCGCTTCCTCCTCCCATCTCTCCTTCCCTCCCGAGACGACGACAGGCGACGGCGGCGGGCGCGAGGCGACGCCGCCGCCTGCAGCCGGCGTGCCGACGCGAGTGGAGCCCGGCTGCCCCTTCCTCTCCCTCATCCTCCTCGTCGCCTCCTGGATGCCTCCTCCCACCGGGCCGGCTGCGCTCCTCCGACCGGCGAAACCCTAGGTACCATGCCGGATGGGCCTAACCCTAAACTCCGGCCTGCACTCTCTTCCCTTCTCTCTCCCCTTCCCTAAACTCCCTCTCCTCACTGCAGGGATCTTCGCCCCCCCCTCCCCTCTTCGGTGCAGCGAGCAAGCTGGCCCAGTGTCCATGTTCTCGTGTTGTTCTCTATGTAAAACTGATATCCTTCCATGTACAGTGATGATTAGTTATTTAGTTGTTTCATTCATGTTATCTACTGAGGCTTGGGGATGATGTGGTGATGATGTTTTTCAGACTGAGGCAATGGAATTGTGCTGTAATAATGATTATACATTTATTTCATTCTTAAGGAATCTGCCTATTTTCGTTCTATTAGTTGCATATTTTATCCATTTTTTAGTCACCATACATCCATTGTCGATGAAGTCTTTGGTTCATACAGTTTATGGGTTCCTCTAATACTGAGCACACCCCATTGCCAATGATGGGTTTGCGGTTGGCCTTGCTACAAAGGTAATTTATTCCTTAGTGAGCTGCAGTATCAGGCTCTGTATTCTATTTTATTTATAAGCTATGCATTGCCTTCGTTCTTTCAATCCTATTCTATGACTCCTACAACGGGCATGGCTTTCCTGTCAGACATATGCTTCTCCTTTTACCTAACGTCAACTCTATTCCTGTCAGACATATGCAACCTTAATATAACTTTGGTATATGGATGTTCATATTCTTTTACCCTTGTAACAAACCGAATTCGTATTTCTCAACCAAGAGGAGTACAATTGGAAAGTTCTAGATTGGGATATGTATGCTCATGGTTCAGCGCCTAAACATGAGATGGTACGCTTACATTTGTTGTACAAAAACTGCATTGATTTCTGTCTGGTGATCTCTCTTCACTTATGGTTGTTGGTCTTTACAGGTCTGGACCATCTCGGCCTGAATGTTTTGTGGATTCATCGCGCCCCAGGGCTTACATGATTTATTACTGACTTCATGTCTTCCAAGGCTTACATGATTTTGTGCTACTTCTTGTGCCATTCTTAGCTTACTCTTAGATAACCATGTACGAAAAGGCTGGAGTGGGAGGCAGCATTGTGCCACCGGCTAATCTTGTCCCTATCAATTGCATCGATGGCGTGGTAGGATTACCATTATGATGCTTCCTGTGATCCTAAAGGTACATCCGCTCACATACCTTAAGGTTTCCTCTCCATCTCTCCTATTTGTGGTCATGTAAATTATTAAGATCCAATGCTAAAATGCCGTCAGTTTAGCAATACCACAGCAAGTGTTTTGGTTAAGCAAGACTAGCAAATGCTCTTTGTTTTCTCTTTGTGATAATTTCAGAGTTCATAGTTCATTAAGGCTAATCTGGGTAGTGCAGCTTCCTTGCCTGCCAGATCATTATCTCCGCAAGGTTCTGATCTTATCTCCAAATTTAGCAAGAGGATTCATAAAAAAGCTGATTACGCATGTGAGGAATCCCATTGCTTTTTTTAATCGGATCTTACGATATGTAAAAGTATGTTTGCTGATGGATCCATTTCTGAATTTGATTTCTTAGCGATAAGGTGGATGCACGAATGGGCTGAAGCACACCGTCTGTTGAAAACAAGATTACTTACGCCTACCAAAAAAATGTTTTTTTGTCGAGCATGAATCTTCATCTTCAAAACTATACAAGGTATGCCATGGAAAACATTTATTAGTGTTAACTAACACACTGCAACCTCAGTCAATAAGGAAGTGATAATGATCTACACAATTTTTTTTCATCATTTGGGATACATTCCTCCTTAGTCTGTAATCCATTTCAGAAATGTAGGGTGTGTAAAATAGATATGGCGCAGACGCGCAATTCAACCTTTGCATCCATTTTACCTGTCAATTCAGATGCTCTCTGAAAATCACATGTCAATCATTATATATATTCTACGAGCTGATACAATAGATGCATCCATCCTGATGCTTCCATCACCTACTGTTGGTTATCGTGAGTTTGTGCAGCTTGACAACTTCTAGATGGTCATGAACTTTTTATATATCTGCAACTTCAATGAAAAAAAGCACAAAGTGATGTTCTGCAGGCTACAAAAGATCTGGCCTACTTCATGCATACATGCTTAATTTACATTTTACCTGACATTTATTATGTTTCGATCACTGCAAGTTTTAGGAATTATCGGGAATACATAGCCTAACTTTTACAAACTAATCAAGATATCCTATGAGGTTTATGCAGCATGACAAATTCTGGATGCTTCCTGGGCTTCATCTCAGGTAACAAACTGTTCCACTCTTATTCCTATTCCATCTCGCCTATGCATGCTTTCTGCTGTTCTGAATGGTGATGGTTCAGTAATGGTGTTAGCTGTCCTTGGCTATCTGCGACATTTAGTACGCACTTCAACTTTAGGTATTCATCGCCAGACTCATAGCTACTGTGGCCTGTGAGATATCTCAGAGTGGATGCCTAATTTCGCATGGAAATTGTACAGTGCATACCTAAGTCAATATATACATCGACCTTCTATGCTTTTGTTAAAGGCTTACTTTAGTTACTATTAAACGACACGCTTTTGGCTTCCATGATTTTTTTGAGATTTCAGGCTCACTTCCCATTCTATGTAAATGATGAGCTCACCTATGTTACTTATACCAAAATTTAGTCAGATTTGAGTGAACTGTGATATTAATCCAATGGCTGTCTGATGATCCAAGCAAGTTTGGTGATTCCAATCTCTAATTCAGGTGTGTACCTAGGCAGCTTGGTGTGTGCCTAGGCAGCTTGGTACCTAGATGAGGCAGTACATTTTAGATGGAGTGCTATAGTTACTAGATGTACACTGTAGTTTTATTCATAGTTTCCTCTCAGTTTTCTACTTTAGCTTTTCACCTTGCAACATGTAGCAGGCGCTCAAATGAGCTTTTATTTATGCTGCCCGTACCAAAATTGACTTTGAGCAAGCTTGGTTTGATGATCTCAGTGGCCATCTGTGACTGACATTGTGGATAGCCTGAAGGCCTCTTCCAGCCCTTTGAAGACTGTAAACTAAAGGTTATTGTAGTCATGCACAGGATGTAGAATTTGTTCTAAGTCAAAAAAAGAATGTAGCCATGCTCTGAGCAGCTTATGTATGTTCTGTTTTCTCTGATGTAACATGTGTTTATGTCAATCTATTATATATCATTGTAATGTGCCACCACCAAATATTATGTCTTCGAGTCACATCTATTCTTTGTCATATGGATATCGAGATTATTCCATTTATCAAATAGTCAAAAAAAATACCAGGTGCAAAACCACGTTATTTAGCTACTTGACAACAGAGTCCATACGCTTTCACGCTTTCTAGAACGGGCGCGCCCCTTATACTAATGGATAAGGCTGGACGAAAAACTCGAAGTTCGTTAGCTCGCTCGGCTCGTGGCTGGCTCGACTCGGCTCGGCTCGGCTCGTTATGATAACGAGCCGAGCCGAGCCAAGATTTTAGCTCGTTAGCTATAACGAGCCAACTCGAGCCAGCTCGCGAGCCGCTCGCGAGCTAAACGAGCCAAGCTTTCAGGAAAAAAAGTATCAAAACTTGTATTAGTTTTTGTATCACTTCATGTCTTGCACTTTATAATTGACTGGTAACTGATCTAGACCCTATAAATTGACTGGTAACTGGTCTAGATGCATTTCTTTTGTATTATTATTATTCTCAAATTTTAAATAAATACAAATATTATATTTTGTGTATTTTTTATACCTGGCTCGCGAGCTTAACGAGCCAGCTCGAGCTTTTAACGAGCCGAGCCGAGCTGGCTTTCTGGCTCGTTAGGATAACGAGCCGAGCCGAGCTAGCTCGTTATCTTAACGAGCCAGAACGAGCCGAGCCCAAACGAGCCGAGCCGGCTCGTTATCCAGGGCTACTAATGGACCAATGAACCTAAGACTGGTACCAGCAATAACATATATTTATTCTCGCATGTCTACCATTACTTCACCACGGGTGCGCGCAACGATACTAGTATATTACAGGACTAAAAACCTCTTCCTGCATATACCACTCTGCACACAACACAGCACCCCCCCCAAAAAAAAAGATCAGGAACTCTACTTCCTACATTGTCCCTACAGAATAAGCATTCTAAACCTCTACTTCCTTCTTTCTGGATATGTTGTTTCTAGTGAACAAGAAGTTGTTAAGAAACAGCCAAAGGAAAATAATGTACCAACATGGAAATTTAAATTTGGGTAAGAAAGAACTTATAAATATATTGGATATACATTTCATATAGAAGGAGCCGGAAAATGCAAGCATATATTCAGACTTTTATTGGATAATAAACATCATACTGGTATCGACAATTGACTCGGTCACTCAGAATGAGTTTTCTTGCTTGACCTGTATCCTCGGGAATAACAATTTGAAATTGTTGATATCTAGTCAAGTTAAGGACCAAAGACACGGCAGGCAAAGACCAAACAGTTGCGATTTTTTTAACATTTTTTATAAACTAATTTTAAATCCAACACTGCTTTTTTCTTCAAAACTAACACTTTTGGCCGCGCCTATTTTCCTGTCACGGCGAAACACCTGCGCCGCGCTGGCGCGGCGAGGGGGATGACGTGGCAACGACCGGGACGCTGACTGGTGACGTGGCAGGTTCTGCCGCGCCACCGATCTTGGCGCGGCAGTGCCGCGCCATCCCTAACGGCGCGACAGTCCAAGGTAAATATCGCCCGCGAGCCGCCCTCCCTCTGTCTGCCTGCCCGCCACCGCGCCTGCCCGCCCGCCGCGCCTACCACCGGCCGCGGCCGCCCGCCCGCCGGCAGCGCCCGCCCGCCACGCCGGCCGCACCCGCACGCTCCCACCACGCCAGCTGCGCCACGAACGTCGGCGTGCCACGGCCGCCGGCCGCCCGCTGCGCCCGCATGTCGGCGCGCCACCCCCTCCGGCCGCCTGCCGCGTCCTCCTGCCACGCACATAGGTATTTATAAAATTCAGCTAGCTTTTGTAAAATTCATATAGGTATTTGTTAGGGATATCAACAGTCTCGTGTGCAATGAATTCTGCATATATGTTTTGTTAAATTTCTTTTGTAAAATATATTCATCACCTTTTGTTTTAGAGTTGGCAAAGAAGCTTCTAGTATATATATTATTATCGTGGGGCTATGGTTATCTTTCTATATTATCTGTATCTATTTTTATTTTAAAGTTAGCAAAGAAGCTTTTAGCATACTCAGCGGCACGAAACCATGGTTTTGTTTTCCTAAATTGTCCATAGATACATTCACCTGCCCATAGATACATTCATCTGTTTTCGTATAACAGTTAGTAACGGAACCTTTAGCACAAGAGGAAAGAAAGGAAAGCTATATAGCAAATGCAGTTATGGCATCTCCCCAATTATAGATTGTGTAAATTATATATTGTAAATCAACAGTGCAATAAAAAAGAAAGGAAAGCTATATAGCAAATGCAGTTATGACATCTTCTAGTTATCTTGTGTCTGAACAGCTATACATATAAGTTGCTTATTTTTTCAGTGAAGTTGTTTAATATGTCTGTTAATGTTACTTTGAATATATACATGCGCTTTTATATTGTGTTCGTATTGCATAACAAGTAGTTCAAATTTTGTAATGCTATATAATATTAATTTAAATATTGTTAATTTGAATACTCTAACTCTTTATTTATCAATTTGTAACAGGATGGCCCCTCCCACGCAACATCAGTTGTATCCCCTTCTTGAGGTGGAGTACGACGACCCGCACCGGGCACACTTCTTGACTGACACCGACGCAGAGGTGCCCTTGCCTCCTTTGAGGCCCCGCATACACACCAGGGCGCACCAGTGGGATGAGCATTACGCGCCATACATACGGCGTCCTGGCTTCCTCGAGCTTGTCCGTGTTGTCAACTACGGTCTTCCGCCCCTTGACCCAACACTACTTAGTGCAACTGTAGACAGGTACAAGTGCCTTCATTGTACGTAAACATTCTTATAACAAATTTGAGGTAATTAACAGTTGTTCTATTCTTATAACAGGTGGAGGCCTGAGACCCACACGTTCCACCTACTTACGGTGAGATGACCTTGATCATGCAGGACGTGAATGCTATCTTTGGCCTTCGGTTGGAGAGACTTTCAGTGATAGGTATAGTTGACAACGATCGTTGGAGGGAGCTGGCGACTCAGTTCACTGGCTTTCTTTCACCGGACGACGAGGTTTCTAAGAAAAATAAGTGAGCAATTCAAGCCTATTTAATACTTGCATCGCTTTTCTACAGCCATCGGGGCTCATTTTCTTTGGTGAATTTCAGAAAAAGTTCCGGTGTTTCGTCGTCGTGGATCACAGAGCGCTTTGATTACTGACCCACAGGCTAATGAGGCTTAGATCGATAGGTTCGCTAGAGTGTGGCTCCGGCACTTTCTTGGTGCTTTCCTATTCCTAGACGTCTCGGGCAACACCATCAGCTGGATCTTTTTTGACATACTACGCTAGCCATGGGATAACATAGCGGTGTACAGCTGGGGCAGCGCAGTCCTGGCATGGACGTATCTAAAGCTATGCGTTGCCTGCCGTCGCACCTCAGGGTATGCGAACCTTTGGGGTTGCTCCTACCTACTCTAGGTTTGGTGTTGGAAACGATGGCCCGTTGGGAGGCCCCTTGTTACTGGTTTCCCTTCTTCAAGGCAGTTACATATGATGAAATTATTATTAGCTAATTCATTATCGTGTTCAATGCAGCATTGGAACGAACATGATACACTCTCTATAGCTCTGTATATCTGGACGCAAGCAGAGTTAGTTAGAGGGAATGCGAGGCGCAAGTACAGGGAGTACACGGACTGTCTCGACGTCCTGACACAGCACCAGGTTACGCTCTCTTTACTGTCATACACGTGTCTTGTTCGATGTACACTATATCACAACCTAACTCAATTACGAAATATTCAGGTGCATTGGTGTCCTTAGGATGCTTCGGAGCTCCAGGACTATCTGAGTCCTGTCACTAAGGATGAGTCGGACGAGTATCGCTGCAACGTCCCTCTTATTTTCTTCCACGTGGTCAAGATTCACTTGCCCATCAGGGTTTGCAGGCAGTTTGGAAGAATGACAGGCTACTCACCACCGCTTTACTCCACCAACCAAGAATTACACGGGTGTGTTATCGATTAATAACAAAGCTATAATTCAGAGGTGTGTATGGTACAACTAACAATCGTTTTGTTGTTGGTATGACCACAGGAAGAGGTACAAGACCAAAGATTGGTATGTGACACACAACGCGTACATCTAGTTGTGACAGACTAGGGACCGACAGCCGGTCGATGCGGGTCCCCCACACGACCAGCACACCTTCGACGAGTATCTGCGGTGGCTTCACAGATCTACGAGGACACGTATCAAGTTCCCGTACACTGAGGAGGTGATTGACGAGGACGACGAGGAAGATGTGATCGAAGATGTGTACAATTTGTTATCCACTAGGGACGACACACAACTACAGAGAGCTCCGCTTCAAAGATACGTGGTAAGATACTCGAATTGTACAATTTGTTATCCATTTGGTATTAAGTATGTATACTAAAACTGTCCAATCGCGTTTCTGTTCCCAAGCGACACAATTGTCAAGGCTGTCCAACGAAGCAGCGTTTTGGCTTCACGAGTCTAGAGGGCAGGGGCCAGGCGTTCTCGAGGCTTTTGTGGAGGTAAACATAAACTTGTCCATTCCGAAAATATTTCTTTAGTGCATATGCATTTGGGAAATGCACCAACTTTAACGTCTATTTATGCAGGAGGTGAAGCGGGGCTATAGGAAGCTAGCTCAGAAGTTGAGCTACATGAACACTCCTTGGGTGGAACCCGATTACCCAGCGCGGTCGGGTCGTCTTCTGGCTCTTTGAGGACACCAGCCGGCTCTTCTCAGCCGGTGATGGGTGTCGCTTCCGCTGTGCGTACACCACCACATTATAGCGTTGGAAAGGACCCTGCAAACGAGGACGACGACGATGACGACCCCCCCGGGCTTCCACATACAGCACCACCAGTGGGACCCTTGGCAGCAGAACGAGATCGCCATGTCTTAGCTAGGTGGAGCCCCGCTTGGTACCCAAGGAGCGTCACAGATAGTAACAAAGGAAGTTTATTTAAATACGTAGGCTCCATAAACTAACGATCATAAAGATTATAAGTAATCGTGCATATCATATACTTATAGGGTACGAGCCGTACGCACCAGCAACGCGACCACACCGACGTTGGCTACACTCCCAATGTGTTGCCTACAAATCCGAAGAGACAGAGGCGTTCGAGGATCCTTACACCCCTGGGACTTAGTTGGTTATGTCGAACGAATATTGTCGTCCGAAACTTGCAGACTTAGTTGGTTATGTCGAATTTATATCGAACTTATGTCGAACCAATGAAAATGTTAGGGGCTCTTGTGTTCTTGCCCCTACTTTGATGTGTAATTGTGATTTTACCCTCGTTTTTCGAACTTTGTGATTTTGCCCTTAACTGTTCACAAGTCAACGCGATTTTGCCCCTGGTCAACGGTAAAAACAGGGGCAAAATCGCGTTGACCAGGGGCAAAATCGCGTTGACTTGTGAACAGTTAAGGGCAAAATCACAAAGTTAGAAAAACGAGGGCAAAATCACAATTACACATCTGTATAAGGGGCAAGAACACCATTTTCCCAAAATGTTATGTGCAACTTGTCAACTTGTGCACATACTCTATTTATTTGCTTCATATTCATTTCAATGCGTCGCGGCACTTGTAGTTGTTCAGCTCCCGTTCAATTGCAATTGAGGCTAGTCGGCTTCTGTCTGCGTCTAGGTCCTGCCGCGCCGTGAGCTATGGCACGTCAGTGCCGCGCCAAGATCGGTGGCGCGGCAGACTTTGTCACGTCACTGGTCAGCGCTCCGGTCATCGTCATGTCATCCCTCTCGCCGCGCTATCATGCATGGCGCGGCACAACCGTTTCACCGCGCCAGGAAAATAGGCGCGGGCAAAAGTGTTAGTTTTGGAGAAAAAATAAACAATATTAGATTTAAAATTAGTTTAGAAAAGTGTTAAAAAAAAATCGCATTTGCAGATTTGAATGATGGCCAATCAACTCTGGCAGCTGCAAATCAAACTCGGTGCAATTGCCATGCAGTTCAGTGGAGGTAACCTGTGCCTTCCACTTCCACCGTCTAGTCCCTGCAGCTGCAGTTTACCAAAGGAAAAGGTCTATCTATGCAGATTGAAGTTGATTTAGTTGCAGAGGTTCACATCTGATAATCTGAGTGACGTGATGAAGAAGATCATTTGACCCACACATCGGCAGTATATATGATGCCGTTCAGATGACGAAACCTAGGTTACTTTGCATTTCATTTGGTGGCCTTTTCTGACCTTTTGCACGTGTCGAAAAGCGTATGTACCTAATTGCCCTCCACTAAAATAAACCATGGATCCCGCTCGGAGTATCACTAGATTGATTTTCTCCAGTACATTAAGTTGACCATGGGAATTTACTGTTAGATAGAACTCCTTGAGGATAAATAAATTTGCAAATAGTGCTAGTTGCATGGAAAGTAAGTGTAGTGTTGGTGCCAGTCACAATCTTAAGCCACCACTCAATTTGGACATGTCAATGTCGGTAACATGTTGTATGAAAGCATTATGAATTCAAGAGTGTCATAAAGTTCAGAGTTGTATGTATATTGGTGTTGATGCACCTATGATGTCACTCACCCCCATCCTCCTGAATGGCTAAGTTTATTTATGCATGCCAAGTTACTCCAAAAGATCCGATCTTATCTATACTCGGCCTGTTCGTTGGTTGGTTTCTGGGCTGATAAGCCCAACTGGTGCTGGTTTGTTGTAAGAGAAAAACACTGTTGGCTGGCTGATAAGCCCTAGCTGAAACCAACAAGCGAACATGCTGACTGGTAATCATATACCACATCACTTGCATGGCGTTGGCATGAGGGGCAGGCTCCGGAAGCTGGGCAACGAATGAGGAAATTTCCTCTGCATCAAGTAAACTAAACCAGCTTGAAAACACCATTGACATGGAGCTTAATTTGGCACTCACTCTGTTGCTATCGTCTGAAGCGTCTTTGTCCTGAACAAATAAAAAAATCTAGCTTCCCAACTTGCCCAAAAAATCTAGCATCGATCGGCAATTTGGCATAAAAATACTCAGCTCATTTTCAGGCAGCAGATTTAAGATTTCCAGGAAGGGAGGCAGCCCTGCCCCATCGCCGCTAAACAAATGTGAAACGTTTCAGGTCATGATCCTGTTGATTGATTGCTTGTTGCCGGCAATCACATTCACAGGTCACCACCTGATTCTTCAGTTTATTGCTCGCTCGGAAACTGAGTATCTGCCGAACGATTTCAGTCCGTACAACTTGCGAATTACGCGCCGGCTTCATCATATATTCAGCTGTGTTTGTTTGTTGCTGAGCAGACAATGTGTGCAATGTTTATGCGTGCGTCATTATTTGACAGGCACACAGTACCTTGTTTATTTCATCAGTAGGCTGCTCATGACAACGCCAGCCAGTTCGATCCTGCTGTCACGTCACTGCTACGCTGTGTGGCCTTCTCCAACGCTGTTTTTTTCACTTGTAGTCCAAGAGCCACGTAGGATCGATAAAAAAATAGGTGCTCTCATAGTGGCCTGCAGAGGGTAAGTATGCTTGGAAGAGAGAAGATAGTCCATGCTAAAAAAGAGGAGGGAGAGTAAATAAATGTGAGGCATGATGAAAGAAAAAAATTTATGTGCAAACCACGAGTAGTGATAACTTGCATCGTGTGAATAGTAGTCTCAGCATTTACTAGTCTATATGGATCACTTTATTTATACTAGAACTACTAAGAGTGTTAGCCCTGCATAGTCCCGATCAGAGCATGAATTGGTACAGGCAATCTGGCATAGGAGTATATGTCAAGCACGTTCAGACATACGGATGAGGGTGCGAGAATTCAGATAGCACTGCATGTGTGTGTCAAAACTTGAACATCAAGATAATTCAGACTGTTATAACCATCGCCCTGTTCGTTTGGGCTTGTTTGGCTTATAAGCCGTACTTTTTTAGTCAACGAACAATATTTTTCTCTCATATTAAATCAGCCAACAGTACTTTCAGTCATAGCTTATCAGCCAAACAAGCCCAAACGAACAGGGCGCATATACGTTAACATCATGTTTCAACCAAGGTTCCTTCCTTGCTTGACTTATATAAATGCATGAAATAAGTGGAGTAATATGCACTTCAAAGCTGTTAACGCGCCGAAACGTAGTACTAAACGCTAGTTTCAGATCAAGTCAAGGACACCAAAGTCCAAAGGACAGGGCAGGAAAACACCGAGCAATTTCAGGTTTGACTCCTGTGTGCCAACTGTCCTTATCAATCGGTCAGCCAACTCTAGGATAAGATCATAAACAGCTACAACGTAGTTTGCTGTAGATAACACTGTACCTGCCATTTCATTTCTATCTCTGAAGTTCGTTGTACAATGTTACTTCAGTATTTGATCCTGAGCAAGGGCTTCAGTCGATTCTCTGTGTGTCACCTGTGTTCAGTAAATTCAGTAGAGATTGGCCAGAGATCAGAGATTCCATTTGCGGTTGCTACTTTTTCAGTAACTAAATCCACACCTTGTTCCAGCGAACTATTTCTGACATCTACTCCTATTACTACCGCTGGGTTATTTCGGACAAATCGCAAGTTAACTGACGCAGATGTTCTAGTTTGAGCAATGTATGACGCCATTCTTGTGACGATCCTCCGGTGACTTCACAACGCATTTGGTTTGGTGCCTTCTGCTGACCTCGCGCAGGCGATAGAGGGGTATTGAACGACCCTGCGCACCGGCCTGTTCGCTAGTTGGTTTCTGGGCTGGTTTGGACTAGCTGATGCTGGTTCGTTGTGAGAGAAAAATACTGTTGACTGGCTGGTTTGGGCTGGCTGAAACCAACAAGCGAACAGGTGACATGACTGATTCTCCCACTAGTTTCTCACGACAACTTTTGGGTGTTAATTTTGGAAACCCGAATTACCGGACATGAACTTTTCGTGTAACCCTTGGATGTGTGTATGATACGCCGATGTTGCCACATTCCAGAACAAAAATTAAATAATGTCTACCCGGTGATGTGTCAAGAACATATGGCATGACAGTCTAACTGACTATTTTTTTCTCATGATTACTCTGAATGACCAGATAACTGGTCATAGAGCGGCAACTGATCATCAAATGATGCATATTTAATGATTTGTGACCGTGAAAAATCAAAACCATGTGACTAGCAGATATGGCTAGATTTTGACCTATTCCTTGCCATCTTGATATTATTAATTGGAGGCCTCCAGCAGAGACCCACGTTAATTGTTATAAAACATGCTAGTAAAAAAAGATACAGATTAACAGTAAGAAACATCTAGCCACTAATTTGGCCTTTAATCATCATCACCCAAAAGAGGCATAGGATAATTACCCCCACTTCTGCTATTATGAAAATAATAAATAAAGTAAACACCACAAATTTGCAACAAATTACCCACTTTTGCCATTATCAAAGATAATATCAAGTAACCACTTTAATTTGTGTCAAAATTATGTAAAAAAACTAAAATATCCATCAAATCTATGTGTAAATTATCAAATCTATGTGATGAGCTTAGGTTATTTTTGGCATGATTCCAGCCGGCTCCGGTTTCCTTGCTACAGTGCACAAAGGAGCCGAAGTCTGAAGCAGAAAATAGTTACTTCACTAGTTCCTAGTTCATTTTTTTTTCTGAAAAGCCATCGATAAGAGGATTGCTGGGCATATATTAATAGAAAAGGGCCTAGTTTATTTTAAGAAGAGAGAGAAAAACAACTCCTCGCTAGGAGTCAGAATTAGACCCACCTGAGCTCTACCAAACAAGGCCAGGTGAGCTAGAACGCATAGTCTACAAGTCATATGCTACTAGTAGAAAACACTGATCAAAAGAATCACTACCGGAAACTGGCGATTTGCCGAGTGCCGAGGCTTTGCCGAGTGTATTTTATCGGGCACTCGGCAAAGACCGTGTTTGCCGAGTGCCAAATAAAATACACTCGGCAAACAAAAACACACGGCAAAATACGTCTTTGCCGAGTGTTTTTTTCTGGCACTCGGCAAAGATGTATTTTGCCGAGTGCCTTTGTTTTGGCACTCGGCAAAGAAGCTTTTTGCCGTGTGCATTTTTTTTGCCCTCGGCAAATCTTTTTTTCGAAGCAATTTTTGAGGCCCTAAATGAATTCAAATGAAAAACTTTTCAACTACAAAGTTGTATAACTTCTCAAGATCTACAAAGTTTATTTTGGTCATTTCTTCATTTGACAAAGCGACAATAACGTTGTTCATAAAATCTACATCTCGCATATTAGTTTCATGAAAGTAGAAGATACATATATAAGATTTGTGAACAATGTTACTACCACTATGTTGGATGAACAAATGACCAAAATAAACTTTGTAGATCTTGATAAGTTATGAAATTTTGTAGTTGGCAACATTTTGATTTGAAATCATCTTGTCATGCAAAAACGACGTTTGAATTTGAAAATTTTAAAATTTGAATTTTTCAAACGACCTCGGATGAAAAAACTTCCTAAATGAAAATTGTAGATCTCCAAAAGTTATGAAACTATGTAGTTGACAACTTTTTGATTTGAAATCATCTTATCATGCAAAACTATGTTTGAATCTCTCAAATTTAAAATTCAAATTTTTCAAACGACCTCGGATGGAAAAACTTACTAAATGAAAATTGTAGATCTCAAAAAGTTATGAAACTTTGTAGTTGACCACTTTTTTATTTGAATTCATTTAGGGCCTCAAACAAGCAATTTACTCTCAGTTTGCCGAGTGCTTTTTTTCTAGCACTCGGCAAAGCCGTATTTTGCCGAGTGCCTATGTTTTGGCACTCGGCAAAGAGGTATTTTGCCGTGTGTATTTTTTTGGCCCTCGGCAAATTAGTTTTTCGAATCAATTTTTGAGGCCCTAAATGAATTCAAATGAAAAACTTTTCAACTACAAAGTTGTATAACTTCTCAAGATCTACAAAGTTTATTTTGGTCATTTATTTATTTGACAAAGCGACAATAACGTTGTTCATAAAATATACATCTCTCATATTAATTTCATGAAAATAGAAGAGATATATATGATTTGTGAACAATGTTACTACCACTATGTCGGATGAACAAATGACCAAAATAAACTTTGTAGATCTTGAGAAGTTATGAAATTTTGTAGTTGGCAACATTTTGATTTGAAATCATTTTTCATGCAAAAACGACGTTTGAATTTGAAAATTTTAAAATTTGAATTTTTCAAACGACCTCGGATGAAAAAACTTCCTAAATGAAAATTGTAGATCTCCAAAAGTTATGAAACTATGTAGTTGACAACTTTTTGATTTGAAATCATCTTATCATGCAAAACTACGTTTGAATCTCTCAAATTTAAAATTCAAATTTTTCAAACGACCTCGGATGGAAAAACTTACTAAATGAAAATTGTAGATCTCAAAAAGTTATGAAACTTTGTAGTTGACCACTTTTTGATTTGAATTCATTTAGGGCCTCAAATAAGCAATTTACACTCGGTTTAGTATAATATATTGGGAACTAAAACGGAATCTAGACACAAGTGACAGTGTGGTGTAGTGGTAGAGGAGGTTTGTGCGCAGCGAGAGGTCTTGGGTTCGAATCCCGTCGGCCACGTAGCCGTGAAATTTACGCGAAAAAAGCCGGAGATGGATGGGCGCTGACCGGTGGGGGCCTCCACCAATTAAAAAAAATTCCATTTTTTTTGGGTAAAAATTCCCATTTTTTTCGGGTTTTTTTTCGGGTTTTTTTTCGGTTCCAACTTTGCCGAGTGCCCGATAAAAGACACTCGGCAAAGACGTCTTTGCCAACTCTTTTTTTGCCGAATGCTCTTTGCCGAGTGCAGCACTCGGCAAAGCCTTTGCCGAGTGCAAATTGGGCTTTGCCGAGTGCCCCTGGCACTCGGCAAATTCACTGAGTCCCGTAGTGAATAGTATACTAGTTTGCACTTCTTTTTCTTGGTAGCGTGTCTGAAAAGTGAAAACTGATCATAGCAGCGATTAATAACCATCAAATTAAAATGGTCCTTGATAAATGCATATTTAATTGGATGTGTCAAAAAATCAAAATGATGTGACTTCTATATATTTTTTTAGAAAAATGGAAGTGTGACTTCATTATGAGTAGCTTACGTGTTTTCTACCTAGTTTGTTGCCTATTACTCCATCTACAATAATTATAAACCTTGTGGAGCTGTCTCAGTGGCAAGTTGGAGACATATTTGGTTCTAGTACGCCTGTCATAGTTTACATGTCTCCTTCATAAGATCAGTGCCCAAAATCCATGTCTGAATTTGTAGATTAGATATACTTCATTGTCTTTCTTGACAGAGAAATATGCCACTCTTTTGAGCCAGTATCTCTCTTGTCAGTTATTCATTTTTATTTCTTGGATGTGTTTCGCATGGGGGGTCCAAATGTCCAACTGTCGCTACTCCTAATACCTTGTCATTTGATGAAGAACCATTTGTGTGATTTTAACCGTGTATGAATTACGCTACTATTACACGCCAAAATCTTAGAGTAGAAATCATTTGTGCGTGTTGGTGCACCAGCCTCGAGTTGGGATATGAACTTACACCTGTGGTCACATGTCCTCTTATAAAATCGGTGCCAAACTCCTTTGAGTCATGTATGTGCCATATTAGCAAAACCATCCTTAAAATCACTCTAAACTTTTTGTGTGTGTGTGTGTGTGTGTGGGTGGGTGGGGGGGGGGGGGGGGGGGTTAATTTGGCCAGTTTTGAAAGCTAAGGTGTGTATGTTGTTTCGTACTCGAGTTCTGGGGGTTTTCAAATTGAGCGACAAGTTTAGGGGGATAGAAGAGGCGAAAACAACAACAACAAAAAAAATACTGTAGCAAACTAGAAAAGAAATGGATTTAATTTCGTGCATAGCTGCCTAAGAGCATGGCTAATAAGCCAGCCGACTACCGACTGAGAGATTGTGCCATGTCACATATAGTAAGTAATACAGCTTGCACATATAATGGACTAGCTATCTAGATCGGCTGTAAGGAATATTTAAGTATTTATTGTTTGTATGCCCGGCGTATGGGATCAGGAGAGAGGCAGACGAAGGCGGGCTGCGGACTTCTTTTGTCTCGGTACCTGCGTTTTAGCCCGGCGAAGAACCAAGCGCCCACCCAGCTCTCTCTCTCCTTTTCTCTCTCCGCCAGCTCAGACTTTTATGACGTGGACAGGCATTATTCAGCGGGCTGAGTAAGCATTACTATACTTGCTCTAAGGACCTTGAAGGTGAAAGCAGGGACATGCCAATAAAAGTACAATGAGTAGGCGCTAGCGCATAGTAAATAACGTGGACTAATCTAGTATTTAACTTGAATGGATTAGCACAAACAAAGTGTGAGGTGATTACCACACATAGTGAGTTAGTAGTGACCCACGTGTAAGTAAAAATTGGAACTGAAAGGTAAGAACAAATTGTGCTGTATTATTACCTATACAGGTGTTAACATCAGAGGAGTTATACTATGCTTTATGCCAGCACGGAGTCGATCGATAGTCAACTTAAAAAAACATGGCCAAGTCAAGGGAGGCAATGGTTTTCTAGAGGAGATAAGGCTAGGTGACAAGCAGCAGCCTAACTAATGGTTGCCCTTCCACATCACACTTCCCTTTTTACCACTAGCAACACTCAATAATCCAAGTCTAGAGATTTAGGCCCTTTTTGTTAGAGGAAAATGAGAGGAGTGGAAGTGTTTTTTTACTGGAAAACAAAATGGCCTTTTTGCTGGGTTGGGAGAGACAACCACATCAGCTGTGGTCCTTGACTGCATGCGAACAAAGCACTTCTGCACTTGGGTTAAACTAATGGCATATCTCCCATGGTTCAGCGATTAATTGGAGTGTGCTTACGTTTGTAACAATAGCTTGCTTGACTACTTCTTACTTGGCTGCAAAGCAATTCAGTATGGAGCTCCACTTAAGTTACCCCCTCTTAGTTCGATAGAAGTCCGCTGCGATAACGAAGAGAAGTGTTTTCCAGTTTTAATTATTTGGTTTTTTATACAATAGCTATCACCCATCAATATAATGTGGGCATTATAAATAAATAATGTATCTGACAGGTATATGATCTTTGCTAATTAACTTCCAAAGAAACTACACGGTTTCTTGGCAGAAGGAATCCTGACGTCGTCCTAGCCAAAATGGTACTGCTTGCTCTCCAGTAATTAGTAATTGGTTAATGAGCGAGGTTGCATCATTGACACTCTGACCAGTCTTTCACGTTGCGTTTACATGCAAGTGACACTTGATCATATACATACTAAAAGCAACAACGTCAATCGACACACGTATGATCTGAGTCAGGCCACATATGTATACGTGCCTTTAATAATTTAGGTATACATATACCTGCAGCGTCCTGTATGTAGTACCAAGTTTCGGAGTCAACCAAAGTATATACATAAGTAAGTGATTTGTGCAATGGATCAACACACAGAGCATTCAATTAAAGGATAGAGGGCACAACAATCAAATTTAGTTTTCTAGGAGAGACTCATGCATATGGTGCGTGACCATGCCTTGATACTGTTTAAAGCAGCCCGCTAGGCTTCTAAAAAAGGAGCGAGAGGTTTTGTCGCCTCCGGAAAGCATTTGTGTTGGTTGTTGCCAGCAGTGTGTGCTCGATGATCGCAGTGTCATGCATAGGCATAGCACACAGAACAATCAGTGGTGCAGCACTGTTGTGAGTTCTTGTGACACAAGCTAGCCAGCAGCAGTGCAAAGGGGAGCTTGGACAGGGCATGCATCTTGTCACTCGTGCGTGTGTCTTGCTGTGTCCCCTACGATCAACCTACGACTACGATATGATCTGCACCAAACCCTGCAATCTAATCCTGCTCCATCTTTCCACACCCGACAGCATATGCCTCATCTCCAAAGAAAAGGTTTCGTGCAAATCCAGCTCTGGTTGATTGCTCTTGTTCTCCTTGTCTAGTCTCAGCTTGTTTCAGCTTATTCTCTCTCATAGATTATTGTTATCATAGTGCAGTTTGCATATATGATCGAGATGCTTCTGGTCTATCTAGTAGCAGTTTTTTTAGGGAGGGAAATAGCTAGTAGCATTGAGCGGCTGAATACATAATAAATTTGTTTGATTCACTTGGATGCATGTAATCAGATCCCGTGTAATTAAATCAGGTCCGAGGCCATGCAAATCCAGCGCTAATCATTACCACAGCTCGACAGGCGGTCGGCGTATGCGTATCTGACACGAGAGCTAGCGTCGAACCAAACAATTAAAGATATATGGAGGACTGATTATCTTGTAACTCATTGCCCTGTATCTCATACCATTTACGTTTGCAGTGTTGGTTCTGAACTCAACAACACGTAAGTTGAAGTAGTTAACGCAGCAGTTATTAGCTAGAGACTAAGTATCTTATTATGGTAGATTTTGAGTATGCTATTAACCGCTATAAGTTAGGGGCTTAGGGCCCATTTGAATCCCTATAGGTAATAGCTACTAATAGTTATCTCGATCCTTTGGATCAAAACAGGTAGCTAGACTGGTAGATAATAACTATCTCACTAGTTGGACCATATCAGATAATAGCAACTAATAGTTATTCTAGTAGCATTTTTCATTAGTTGTGCATACAAACACCCTTTAGCTTATAGGTATTAGCTAATATAGTTAGCTAGCTAATATTAGATATGAGCTATTAGCTAGCTAACTATTAGCAGATAATGAATCCAAACATGGCCTTAGCAAACATGATATAAAAAGAGTACATGTGCATATGCATACATATACCATTATATCATCTAAAAAACAATATATACATGCATATACGGAAGAACAAAGTAACATACTCTTTCTTGTGCAGTGTACACGCACACACCGCCTCTCCATCTATGAGGGTACGTAATTTACAATAGAAGGCATATATGCCTTCTTACACATGCAGATGCAGTGATCTCTTAATAGTAATAAGTAGTAATAATCTACATTAAATATGAAGGGGAATATAGCTAGATGTATATAGTTCACACATGGTGCATGGTGCTCCTGGTGCACACATACTGACATACATATTACAGGGCATGGACAGTGATCCGGCCTACGTGAACGTAAATTGATATCTAGTGTTGTTCCATCTTGTCTTGGCCCTCTCTCGATCGGTCGATCGATGCTGGTGCCGGGGCTGCGGCCTCTCCATCGCACGTAGGCTTCTTATATATGTACACATGGCCTTGCACGGGCACGATCGTCGATCGGCTGATGAAGCATCCACGGGCGTGGGTGTCGATCTGCTAGGCGCCGGCGGCCGGCACACGGCGCGGCGCGGCGCGGGTCTAGACGAGGATGAGAGGTGCCGGCGGCGCGGGGGCGTGGAGGCGACGCTGCAGCAGCAGCTGGCGCTGCTCGGATTCCTGCCGCTGCAGGCGCAGGTGCTCGCGCTGCCGCCGGATGAAGCTCTCCGCGCGCCGGAGCAGCTCATCTGGCGAGATGCTGACCAGCACGTCCCGGGTGCGCCACCCCGTCTGCCTGACAGCCGCCGACGGTTCCGGCGGTGGCTGCGTCGTCGGGGCCGCCGCTGCCGCCGCCTTGGCGACCGCCGAGACGGACTTGCGCACCTGCCGCCGCGCCGCGGCCGTCTCGGCCACGCGCTGCAGCCGGGGCAGCTCCTCGTTGCCCCACGACTCGCTCTTCCGCACCACCACCGGACGCGCCGCGCGCCGCTGCACGATCGACGCCCACAGCGAGTCTATCGAGACGTCTTCGTCGTCGTCGACGGATACAGCAGGCGCCGTCTCCTCCAGGGCCTGGCCATGTCTCTCGTCGTGGGCCGGCTCATCACGTGCATCAGCCACGACGGCCCACGGCGGGGTCGTCGGCGCGTCCTGGACGGCCGGTTTCTTGCGCACGCGGGGGCGGTCGCTTCTCCTGGCCGCAGCTCTCGCCTCCCGGGTCAGCCTCTTGGACGACACCGGCGCGTCGTCCGCACGGCGGCCGCCGATGGGCGCCGCGTGGGAGAAAGCATCGTACTCCGACGAAGACGCGTAGAAGCTGTTTTCTACGGCGCCCGGTACAACCTCGCCGTCGTGCGCGGCCGATGACGGGGCGGCGGTGTCGTCGTTGGCCGCCCTGCCACGGCGGCGGGAGGAGGAGACGAGCCAGACGATGATGACGTTGGCTGTCACCCACAGGAAGATGGGCGACAAGAGGAAGCCGGGGCTGGCAGGCGTCGGGATGTAGTAGGAGCCGGCTGCTTCCGCCGTGGCCGCTAGGATGGCGACAGCGGCCATGGTAGCAACCGCCGTGGCCTTGAGGAAGGAGCTCATCATCATGGCAAATGGAGGGAGTGGTTGTGCAGCTTGGTGTGGTGGTGTGTGTGAAGGGCAAGCAACCACGGTCGAGCGGTTTATATAGTGCCGGGCCGCCGGGGGCTGGACGGCTGGAGTGAGAAATCGGCTTCTGGTTGCAGTCGCTTAATCGCTTTGTTGGGGGCCATGGAGACCTGGACCGCGCGATAGAATTTTTTATTTTTTTAGCCTTTTTTTGAATTTTTTTTTCATAAATATGTCCATGAAGGTGTGATTTCAAAATTTAGACCCTTAGCTCGGCGTCATCGTTGCTGGCGTCGAGCTTACACTGCTCGGCACCATCGTTCCTGGCGCCGAGCTCGGGGCCACGTTGGCGGCACGGACACTGACATGGCAGCCATCTCGACGCCGTGGATCTTGGCATCGAGCTTGGCGCCGTAGATCTTGGCGCCGAGTTCAGCGCAGTATTTTCCTAAACGCTAAACGGTAAACAGTCGGTCACATACCGTTTAGCCATTATTCGGGCAAAACGTCCCATTAAACGGGCTAAACGACCAATTAAACGGGGTAAACGGGTGATTAAACGGAAACGGCGCACCACCGTGTAGCGTTTACACGGTGTTTAAACGGGCTAAACGACCGTTTAGGCGAACAGTGGCGCCAACAATCCTGGCGCCGAGCCCTCTCTTACGTATGGGCCCTCCCTTCCTTTCTCTCTTCCTCTCTCTTTCTCTCTACCGCCCATCACCGTTGCCGCACCGTCCCCGCCCGCGCCGCCGTGTCCGCGCTCCCGCACCACCCCGAATAATGAAAACAAATAATGAAAACAACCGCATAATGAAAAGTTCAATACTATGCCACATTAAACAACACAATAATACTAGAAGTACATGTCGACAGTAGACAACATTGTTCATGAATAAACCATAGAACTAACAAGTCATGGAGACTACTGCGTACAACGAGGCCACTTTCCCTTCCTCAGGGCATCGGGATTCTCCTCCATCGCTACTTTCGCTCGGCGTGCACACTCAAGCTTCTTCTCCCTCTCCTCCCTGTACGCAGCAACACGCCTCCTTTCCTCCTCTTCCTTGTGCTCCTTTTTTTTACAGCCTCCTCTCCGCGTCTCTTCTCCATCATCTCCTTGTCCTCTGTCTTCTACCGCAACAGTTTCTGCATCCATTCCTTGTCTTCAGGCTTGATCTCAGTGTCGATCCACTACTCAAAATCATAGAGCGGTGGAGGGGTCTACAAAAAATGTAATTGTTACAAAACAAAAAAATCATGCAAAATATCATATGACACAAACATCCATTCCTCACCATCTTATTAATGCAGCGCTGACGAAGTGTAGGCTCAAATGCAAAATTGGTACCTCTGCCTATACGTGTTCTCTTCATCGGACTTGGCTACCTTGCAAGGATCGTCGTAAAAGCACATGGGCACTGGAACACCACTAGGCAGAGGCAATGGGTCGAAGGCATTTCCGGTCATCCAGCCATAACTACAATACAACTAATTTCGTTCTAAGAACCGAAAGCAATTAACATTAAACCCTAAACCTAGGGTTTTCCATTTGATGCACAACAATGAACCCATAACATAACAACATGCGCTGTCGTTACCTTGATTTGCTAGCTTTTTCACGCCTTGGCATCCTACGGTTGTATAATACAAATATTAAAAATTGCATGAAACCCTAAGTAATGACGATTCTTAGGTTGAAAAATCCAACTAATATATACCGAATCGATGCGAAAAAAACTAGGAGGGGAGCGATGATACCTTGCTCTCGAAGATCTACGGATCAAATCAAAGTTTTCAAGGTCCAATATACCGATTCGTGAGGTAGGGCGAAGTGGGAAGAGAAAAAATCCAAGAGAGAGGAGAAAGAAGAGAAAGAAGGCTCGGGCAGAAAGGTTGGGAGCGGGGTTAAAACACCACCTCGGCGCTATAGATCCTGGCACCAAGATCTACGGCGCCAGGATCTACGGCGCCAAGCTGCCTGCCGAGTCACTGTCACGTCTGCATCGAGCCCAAGACCTCGGCACCAGCAACGATGACGTCGACAAGTGTAAGCTCGGCGCCAGCAACGATGACGCCGAGCTAAGTGTCCAGATTTTGAAATCTTACCTCTAGGGACATATTTGTGAAAAATTTGCAAAAAAAAGCTACAAAATAAAAAAATTCACACTGCGCGACGGTCACGAGTGATTACTGATTATGATTAATAGTAGTTCGTCTCAAAAAAAAAAAAAGATCAGTAGTAGTCGGTAAAGTGCATTTTCTAACCTTGCACCGCAGTCTGATTTTAAATCATAAACGATGAAATTGGGTACCAAATATACTTCGACTATTCAAATCTGTCAAAAAAATGTTTTTAACGGATTTTAAAGCTAGTTTGCTATTTTCTAAAAATAACAAAAATCTATTTTAATATTTAAAATATAAGTAATTTGTTTTAAATTAGAAAAATACGAAACTAGTATTATTTTTTTTAAAAAATATTATCTATCTACTTAAAGTTATCTATTTAGAACTCTAATAAGTAGGAGCAAGATAAATAAGTTCCAAATAATTACAAACAGACCATAGGAGGGTGTTTGATATCCAGTTTCGTAGTTCAGAATTAAAAATCAGACTGCCGTGTAAGCTGGAGGCGTATGTAAAGGAGTTTTTCTCTTAGTTACTGCACACCAGATAAAGGTGAGGCTACGAAAGCTAGCTCATGTAGACATTTCCATTCCCTGAAATTAAAAACGAGATCACAAGATCAGGCAACAGTCGTCGTTACTCGGAGGACATGAACATGACACGTACGAGTGGAAAGAGATAGGTAGCCACGAAGGATTTTAGTGGCACACCCATACACACACCACTCACACACTCAACACGAGCACGCAAGCAACTTGGAGAAATTCATACATATGAAATGGTAATTCAATTTCAACCGGCCGGGTTTCCGCTGATGAAAGTGTGAAGCTGTGTTTAGTTCGCGAATTTTGGAAATTTGGCTACCGTAGCACTTTCGTTTTTATTTGACAATTATTGTTCAATCATGGACTAATTAGGCTCAAAACGTTCGTCTCGCAATTTCCAACCAAACTGTGTAATTAATTTTTTTCGTCTACATTTAATGCTCCATACACGTATTACAAGATTCGATGTGATAAATACTGTAGCACTTTTTGGAAAAAATTTTAGAAACTAGACAAGCACTGAAAGGCCTCTCTGGTGAGGGTCGATGAAAGGCCTCTCTGGTGAGGGTCGAGGTAAAGTGAGACAGGCCCTATCAATGCGAGAAGCGTTAGCCAGTAGCCACAGCCCACACATGATAGTAAGTACAATGCAAGTCCGCGGTCGTCTCGCGAGGGTCACTAGTCAAACACCAACCCCATCCATTCCGACAGCTAGCTAAGCCAGCATCATCAAGCCATAATTAATATGCTAGCGTGATGCTGTTGCCTGGCCCGTGAAATTTCTCAGGGGACACCACCATCTGCAAGTGATAGCTTGTGTATTCTGCTGAGAAAAATTCAATGATAGCTACGTACGTACTAGATCGTCGTCGTCGCTCGCTGCATTTTTTTTATAAGTACTGTAATTTCTAAGCAGCGAGCTAGGTGGCGTACGTTAATTATAGGAGAGAAGAAACAGTCTAAACTTATCTCGCCGATGGAAAAGTATAGTAGAAAACGCACACAGATCACATATAGATAATATAATTAGCGGTGACCAAGTGTCCACGCGCATTGTCTTTGGAAAAAAAATGTGCACGCTACTAACACCGCTAGAAACACAACATTTGCCAACAGTCTGCTGTAAAACATACGGACTCTATGCTAGAAGAAAAGGAGAAGGAAGAATCATAATCCTAGTTCGTTTGTATATGGGTTCTTACCAAACTCTTAGCCCTTAGCAGAACTATATATATATATATATATATATATATATATATATAAGCTCTATGTTGTAATTACCAATATTCAGAGAAATAAAGAATAGTCTCTTTATTTTGTGTCTATTTGTTCTTCTAATTTTATTTACTATGTTGATCATGAGAGACGGAGAGAGAAATGTCCTAACCGCTGGCAACATATTTTATAACACAGCTAAGTATAATGGCCAACGGGTAGTCGGTGAGATTGTGAGTTCCAAGCTGCCGTGTCCATCTTTGTATCAAACGGCCAACCTTGCAGAGTATTCCCGAATCTAGCCAACAGTTATACGATTCTCAAACGTGGTACTAGGACACTCGGCTATTTCGGTGATGAGCCATTGTGAATTTTTGTTGGTTGATTATTGTTGGTCCTTGTATCAAATGCCCGATAGTGTAAGATAATGGCCGACAGTATAAAAACCATTGGCTATTCTTACGATTCTTCTAGTAGTAAGTCAAGAGTATATATATTATTTTCTACTTCTAGGGAGTAATTACTACCATATCTATATCTCTAGATTTAGAGCGTCTATGGCCCGACGAAGTGTACGTAGATAGAGTATATGATCATACTAAACCATCTAGGGTAGTATGTATGAGTATGCAAGTATACATATTGTATATGGTTATATTTTTTTTATATACTACTGCAGTGGTATTTTAGTAATATATTAAAAAGTATGGGCTCTTTTTAAAAAAATCACATACTAAGATTTAAAGTATCTTAAATTGAGTATCTAAACATACTCAAACTGATAAATTAGTATGCACACATATACAATATGGTTTATTAAAGATGGGAGTAACTACTTTCGAGAGTAGGAATATATATATATATATATATATATATATATATATATATATATATATATATATATATATATATGATCGCAGTATGCAAAACCTACCGTGACTAAAAAAAAAGTGCACGCTGTCTTCTACAATCCGATTGTTGTTCGGATTGTAACAATAATCTCACAAGCTGGCTCTTTCTACTCCGTAGTAGCTTTTAACGACCTGTTTGTGATAGACGAAAGTTCTAAGAGAGCTCGATGTACGATCTAGAGTTGATCCAGAGTTTCAAACAAGTTGCTGCTAGCTTCCTTAGCTTCCCACAAGCCGAAGGAAGCTGGCTTTTAGACTGTCTTCAACAACTGTTATCTAAAATATAAGACTCATTTTATGTTTAGATAGCGATACAGGTAAAAGGTTCAATATCTATTTTTAGTCTTCTCCAACAACGAGATCCAAAAGGGAACCCTTTCTACAAATGGATCTTCAGGAGAGAGGATACTCAGATTTGGGTTATACTTCTCCTGATACCCAAAATGGATCTTCCATATAGGTACTATGTTGGAGACTATAGGTATTCTGTTGGAGACCCATTTTGAGTTTGGATCTCCTGATGGGTCTCCTGTTGGAGGCCATCTTAGGTTATGTTTGGTTCCTACAGTCGTTCCTAAAATTTCTGTCACATCGAACGTTTGGACACATGCATGGAGTATTAAATATAGACTAATTACGAAACTAATTGCACAACTTACGCTAATTTACGAGACGAATCTTTTAAGCCTAATTAGTCCATGATTTGACAATAGGGTGCTACAATAAATATGTGCTAATGACATATTAATTAGGCTTAAAAAATCATCTCGCAAATTAGCCTCCATCTATGTAATTGGTTTTGTAATTAATCTATATTTAATGCTCCTTATTAGTATCTAAATATTCGATGTGACATGAATTTTAGGAGCGACTGAAGAACCAAACACCCCCTTACTAACATCCTCTTGGGCAACTGAAGGGTCGAGATGGCGGACTAGAGGGGGGATGAATAGTCCTTTCTAAAATTAATCGCGTCGGCTAACCGAAACAAGTGCGGAATTATAAGTATCGGTCTAGCCAAGACTACACCCCTCTATCTATGTTCTCTAGCACCTTCCAAAGATACTAATTAAGCAACAAGAATGTCGGGCTAGTTAGAGTTCGCCTAACCAATTCTAGAAGCAAGGTCACACAAACCTATGCCACTAGTACTTTAAGCAACAAGAGAGCTCCTACACATGCTAGTAAGCAAAAGCACTGAAAGGATCAAGATGCTCAAGAGGGGGGGGGGTGAATTGGACTAATTCTAAATTTTCTTGCAATAATCAAATCCTACGGATAGCCCAATTAACCCCTTGTGCCTAGAAAAGTGTTTCTATCAAATCAACGCACAAATGACTTGCACCCTATGTTCCAAACATACTCTAGCATAGCAATTCTATGAATGTAAAACAAGTATTGAATTGCTCAAAGTAAATACTCAAAGTAAGTGCTCAAAGTAAATAGGGAGAGAAAGGAACACAGCGATGTTTTGCCGAGGTATCGGAGAGTCGCCACTCCCCACTAGTCCTCGTTGGAGCACCCGCGCAAGGGTGTAGCTCCCCCTTGATCCGCGCAAGGATCAAGTGCTCTCTACGGGTTGATTCTTCGACACTCCATCGCGGCGAATCACCCAAAGCCGCTCACAACTTGAGTTGGGTCACCCACAAGCTCCGCCGGGTGATCACCAAGCTCCCAATCACCACCAAGCCATCTAGGTGATGGCGATCACCAAGAGTAACAAGCACGAACTCTCACTTGACCACGCGAAGCCTAATGAGAAGATGGATGCACACTTTGCTACTCTTGATTTGCTAGTGAGGCTACTCTCTTGTATTCTCAAATCACAAACACCTCACTAGGACCTTGCTCTTCTTGGCACTCACAAACGTGTTTCTCAGCTGTTGGAATGAGCAAAAGTTACTCCACTCATGAGTGGAGCTTCTATTTATAAGGCAGCCTGAAAAACGAACCGTTATGAGCTTCTGCGGGGTGACCGGACGCTCTGATCGTTTTGACCGGACGCTCCGGTCAGTTCAACCCGCGCAACAGTTTACACGTGATGACTGGACGCTGTCAGGGTCCGGTCAGTACCGACCGGACGCGTCCGGTCGCTCTTGGATGCTTACTGTAAACGACCGGACGCTGGATAGCAGGGTCCGGTCACCACTGACCAGACGCGCCCGGTCGCACTTTCTCAAGTCTGGACCCTTACTGGAGTCGACCGGACGCTGGCCCTCAGCGTCCGGTCACACGACCTTCCAGCGTCCGGTCACACCAGACTTGTTCTACACAGTCAAATGAACTGACCGGACCCTGCGGCCAGTGTTCGGTCGCACCGGAGCCAGCGTCCGGTCAATATTTGACCCTCCATTCACTTCCAACTCTCGATCATATGTGAATGAAGTTCGCTCCAAAGGATCTTAGGCATTCATAGGAGCTACCTAGAGCTAGTTTTAACAAGTGTGCACCACACCTAACTCACTAGACTCAACTAGGTCAAGCTACCCATTCATACCCCCCTTCATAGTATGGCCAAAGGAAAAAACAAAGTCCTAAACTACTCTAAGTGTCTCTCCAACTTCAATTGACACTTAGAACTAGTTATCCTTAACCTTGTCGTCCATCCTTTGAAAACCAAAACGATTTCCATCGTAGGGGCATGACAACCTCGATTGCCCAATCGATCTCCATTACCATGACCTAACTTAATTGCCTCTGCAAAACACACGTTAGTCATAGTAATCTTGTATTGACATTAATCACCAAAATCCACTTAGGGGCCTAGATGCTTTCAATCTCCCCCTTTTTGGTGATTGATGACAATACCACCTCGAGTAAGTTATGGAGTGAGGTTTTTGACGGGTTTGGTTCATATAAGCTTTTGTCGATAAGAACAAAAGAGTTAGGCAAGCTTATATGACCCAAGCCAACACAATGTACTCAAAGGATATGAATTAAGCATGAGTACAAGTAACAAAGCTCATTTGATTCGAAGTATAAACGCGGAAGCAAACGCAAATGAGCATAACACAAGAGATATGACATATAGATAATGCAAAGTAGAAATCACACATGTCATATATCACAATCACGTAGATAGCACTATCACATGTATATAATAGTATGCATGAAAGTAAACACACGAATGCATAAGAGTAATAGTGTATCACACAAATAAAACTCCAAATGTATATAATAAGCTAATACTAGATAACTAGCTCCCCCTAAATGTAGCTCCCCCTGAGACTACATACTCGAATACCCTCTCCCCCTTTGGCGTCAAACACCAAAAACTAAGGGTCGGTCGGTGGGGCTGCAGCGGACGAGTCGGGCGCTGAAGTACGTGGAGCAAGATGGAACTGGGCGCCATCATCATCTGACCCTGAGCTCTGAACTGACTGACCCTATGAAGCAGGAAGTGTCGCTGAAGCGGTCTGGGTCTGAGCTAGGGCTAGTGCTGCCTGTGAAGCTGCTAGTATGTCTGTCGTAGGATCTGACGAGGCAACAGACGAGGGGAGCCTCTGAGTAGTCACTGCGACTGGAGCTGCTGTAGACGGACCAGCGGTATGCATATGAGGCAGAGTAGGCATGCCGGTCAACTCGCTGAAGGATGCACCAAGACTCCTAGAGACTGACGTCTAAGGCACGAATAGCGAGGAAGTCTGCTCTGGTGAGAAACCTATGTGATAAGGAGTGAACTGCGGGGCAACACCAGGTGAGGCTAACCACTGGGACTCCTGTACAAGAGGTGAAGTAAACTGAGCTGGAGGCTGTCCCTGACTCTGAAGCCCGATGGGCTATACTGCTGGAGTCGTCGAAGTGGTAGCAAGCTGTGCAAGCTGGGGCGAAGGCTGTGGCAGTGGGACCCCAATGGCTGTCACTACATGCTGCATGAATCCCATGAGCTGCTGCTGCATAAGTAACTACTGGTGCTGAAGGAGCTGCTGCTGCCGCTAGAACTCGTCCTGACGAGCCTGAAACTGTGCGAAGTTGGCAGCTGTCTCCTGTGCCTGTCGTGTCTGGTCCTGCTGCATCCGCTCAAGAATAGCTATGAGAGTGGGGTCTGTCTGTGGAGCAGGTGGAGCAGAACTGGAGCTATCGGCCTCTACATCGTGTCTACGTGGAGGCATCTAAGGTATAGGCTGGTAGTCATTGTCAGAGCTATCACTGTACTCGCTCACCTCCTGCTGTGCCTCTAGCTCCTCCTCCTCAGTGGCTGCAATCCCTCTGATGATCTCATCCTGCTGAGCTGTAGACTCTGGCATGTTAGGACGATGGCTAGGCTGTCTAGGTGCCTGATGAGTGGTGTGTCTGATCCTCTGTGATAGGTTGTAAGCTGGGAACTCCGTGGTGGCACCTGTATACTCATCCATCATACCAGGGGGCTTATCAAGCACTACTCTGCGGATGAGGAACGTGATCCAGTGAGCATAGGGAAGCTGCCTGTGACCCTAGAATCCCTCAGCTATTGTGTCCTCCATCTCTGAAAGCAGGAGATCCCAGATATCAAATACCGTCTGCTGCATGATGGCATTGAGAAGCCATAGCTATAAGCGAGTTAGGCCCTCCCTGTATCCCAACCTAGGAAGCAGTGTCCTCCTGATGATGGCCTCTAGTACCCTCACTGTAGGAGTCAAGTCACTAGGGTTCCTGCTTGACCCCTCTCCAAACGGCTCCTTGAAGCAATGTCGCACTAAATCTATAGGGGGCACCAACCCTCCATGAGGACGCCTGGGAGGCTCCTGCTGTCCATAACAGACCTCATGCATCTTGACAGGCTGCTCCTGTAGCCTCAGTATCTCTCTGGCTCTGCCACTCGTCACTCTGTAGTCTTTGCCTTTGAAGGCAAAGTGAATGAATCTGTGATGTGGATCGATGTAGAGCGAAGCATAAAACTGACGGACCCAAGATGGTACATATATCCCTATCTGTCCAATCAGATCTGATAGTCCTGGCAAATATGACAAGTATGGCCGAATGCTCTCTCCGGCTGCTGCCACAATAGACTCTATCTGACAGACTCTCTAAGATCTAAACACTGCCCTACTGTTGAGATACGCATTGTAGAAATCCTCCTGCAGTGGCGTGTAGAAACCCTCAGCTACTCTCTCATCCCTCCTCGGAGGAAACCAAACCTCAAACTCAACAAATCTCAGCTACTGAACCTGTCTGGCGGTGGTGGCCCTCAAGTCGAGGTGAACCACTAGAGGTGGACCCTGAGGTCTGGGCGGAGGACGTGAACCTCTACGCTGTGTAACTAGCCTCAGTGGAAGCACTGGTACGACTCGAGCGGCGTAGCTGAGGTGCCGGCTCGGTCTCCTGACCCTCCTAAGTCTCCTGGGCTGGCTGAGGCTCTGCTGGTGGGGGCTGCTGCTGTGCTGATGGACCCTCCTCAATGGCAACCCGTCATCCTGCAAACGTGGCAGTCCCAGCTGGACTACCGTGACGACGCTCAACCTCCTCAATCGCCGCTCTAACTGCGGGTGAAACTGGCTGATCTGCAATGACAACTCCGCTGCGGGCACCACCTCTCTCGGCATGCTCTGCGGCCTCTACAACAGCTGCTGCTCTCGCTGTCTCTGCATCGGGGTACTTTCGCTTCTTGGATGTCACCTGCTTGGTTGACTTGCCCTTAGATCCGGCTGGCTGGCGAGGCGGGGGCCTCCGATCATCATCACCTGGGCCACCACCAACGTTCTTGGTGCGAGCTATCTGAACTGACAAGATGGTGAACTGCCGCTGATGAAGATCAACTGTCAAACTGCTGCTTTCGGGGCTTGGCCTCGATCTTTACTCGTGAGCTTGGCTCCGAGTTGACTGCCAACTGCCACAAGAACCACAACGGAACCAACTCACTGCATGATAGAATAGATGGATATACAAATAAGTACCATATTGCTAATAGATACGAAACCCTAACAGAGAAAGCAATGTAGATGCGAAATTGAATCGAATGGCTTTCTACCTGACGATCAGCGATCCGAGAAGAGATAAGATGTCACGCGGGGGATCCTCAGAACCGAGCTAGGGTTAGGGTAAGAGTCCTGAATGTAATGGGGAATCAGAGACTGCAATTCGATCTAGGTCATTGAGAGGATCAAGATTGAAAAGTCTGGTCTTACCAACGATGGAGGAGGTAGGACTAGGGCAAGACGATTCTTGATGACCCTAGAAGACCGGAGGCACGGTGGCGTGCGAGGAGTCACGGTGGCACTACGAGTTGTGATGGCGCGGTGACACTGGCGTGGGTGAGCAGTGGCAGCAAGGGAGGCTCGGTGGCTGCGACGGGCAGGCACGGGGTTGCGCTGGAAAGCTTGAGCGAGGCTGGCTGGATGGCGGTGCGGCGAGCTTGGGCGCAAGGTGGCCGGAGCGGTGCTGCAGAGGCACGGCGAGGCAGTAGCTCAGTGGCGCGGTGAGCTTGGGCACGAGGAGGCGGCGGCACTGGCTAGGGCTCGGTTACGGGGATTAGGCGGCGCGGGTTAGGTCAAGGAAAGGGAACACAGAGGCGCGGTTATGTGAGGATCCGAAGCGAAACAAAGAAGGAAACGGAAAAGAGTCCTAAAAATGCGTGAGATCCACTGACCGGACGCTCTGGTGGTAGCGACCGGACGCTACCACCCAGCGTCCGGTCGATTCTAGAGAGGTCCAAATCCTCTGGAATCAGGACCGAACACTTCCGGTGGTCCATGACCGGACGCAGGCAGGGTCTGGTCAGTACAACTTGTGCACCCTTCGATCGACCAGACGCTGAACCCTTCCTAACTGGACGCACAGACGCAGCGTCCAGTCACTCCTTCATTAGCAGTTCACCTCCTGTGAACTGACCGGACGCTGGATAGCAGCGTCCGGTGCAGCGTCCGGTGCACTTTTTCCAGCAATTCTTCAAACTTCCTTCGCGCTGCCTGTTCCCAATCAAGTCCCAACTTGAATAAGATCCAAATAAACACCAATTGGGACTGATGTGAGTGACCTCTCTCAACCCCTCATATTTTTCAAAATATTTTGCCTTAGGCTATAATTCTTTTTAAGAAAATAGGCAACAAGAGGGCAAATGGAACAAACCGACAAAACAACATTCATGCATATGCAATACTTGTAAGTAAATCTAGTTGCTTGTCAAGTTTGATCCAAGGTTAAGCTTCTTCACACGCTTTTCGGCGGTTATCTTAACCATGTTAGACAAGCCCTATATGCATTGCCACAAATTAAACATGTTGTATATTACAATGAATGCAAGGGACAACACAAGCTCAATTTTTGGTGAAGTTACTAAAATCAAGTACATTGAGCTCATTCCGCAATCTACAAAATGTAGCCTCATCTAGCGGTTTAGTGAAGATATCCGCTAATTGATCTTCGGATCTTACACCTTCTAGTGATATATCATTTTTAGCCACATGATCTCTTAGAAAGTGATGGTGAATATCTATATGCTTGGTGCGAGAGTGTTGAACCAGATTATTTGCAAGTTTTACCGCACTTTCATTGTCGCACAAAAGAGGTACTTTCTCTAGAACTACTCCATAGTCTAGCAAAGTTTGTTTCATGTATAATATTTGTGCACAACAAGCACCCGCGGCAATGTATTCCGCTTCGGCGGTGGACAAAGCCACACTAATTTGTTTTTTGGAGGACCAAGACACAAGTGATCTACCAAGCAAATGGCACCCTCTGAATGTGCTCTTTCTATCAACTTTGCATCCGGTGTAATCCGAATTGGAATAGCCAATTAATTCAAATAAAGCTCCTTTGGGATACCAAAGACCAATGCTTGGTGTGTGCTTAAGATACCTAAGGATTCTTTTTACGGCAATTAAATGTGTTTCCTTAGGACTAGCTTGAAATCTAGCACACATACACACACTAAACATGATGTCGGGCCTAGATACGGTTAAATATAACAAGCTACCAATCATAGAACGGTAGAGAGTTTGATCAACCGGGTTACTTCCCTCATCTAGGTCGAGATGTCCATTTGTAGACATTGGTGTCTTGATTGGCTTACATTCATCCATCTTGAATCTCTTGAGAAGATCTTTTGTGTATTTCTCTTGAGAGATGAAGATGCCTTCTTTCATTTGCTTGACTTGAAAACCAAGAAAGAATGTAAGCTCACCAA
The DNA here is from genome assembly GCF_019320115.1 of Miscanthus floridulus. Classification (NCBI taxonomy): domain Eukaryota; kingdom Viridiplantae; phylum Streptophyta; class Magnoliopsida; order Poales; family Poaceae; genus Miscanthus; species Miscanthus floridulus. The sequence continues at coordinate 62,704,233 of NC_089580.1, read as the reverse complement.
TCATTGACATCTCAAACTCCTTCGACATCAGTTCACCAAATTCTTTGCATGAGTCTTCATTTGATGATCCAAAGATGATATCATCAACATATACTTGACAAATGAAGATATGCCCATCAAGCTTCTTGGTGAATAGTGTGGTATCGACCTTCCCAATGGTGAAGCCCTTCTTAATGAGGAAGTCCCGAAGGCGCTCATACCAAGCTCTTGGGGCTTGCTTAAGCCCATATAGTACCTTGGACAACCTATAAACATGATTAGGATATCTAGGGTCTTCAAACCCAGGAGGTTGATCAACATAGACTAGTTCATTTATGAAGCCATTTAAAAATGCACTTTTCACATCCATTTGATATAGTTTCATTTCATGATGTGATGCATATGCAAGAAGGATACGGATGGCTTCTAATCTTGCAACCGGTGCAAAGGTCTCTCCAAAATCCAAACCTTCAACTTGAGAGAACCCCTTTGCAACTAGTCTTGCCTTGTTCCTCACAACAACACCTTGATCATCTTGCTTGTTGCGGAACACCCACTTCGTTCCTATGACTCTTGCACCTTTTGGTCGCTCTTCAAGAGTCCAAACTTCATTGCGAGTGAAGTTGTTCAAATCTTCATGCGTGGCATTGATCCAATCCGGATCTTTAAGAGCTTCTTCTACCTTGGTAGGCTCATAGCAAGAGACAAAAGAGTGATGAGCAATAAATGAATTAAGTTTTTGAGATCAAGTCATCCCACCCTTTGTTGGACTCCCTATGATGAGATCTTGTGGATGATCTTGTAGGAGAGGTGTATTTCTTCTATTGACCACTTGAGGAGGAGGTTGTGGAGCATCAACATCTTGTGCTTGTACCACCATTTGCTCATGGGAGATATGAGTATCTTCATTTTCTACTCTCTCATCTTTTTCACCATCTTGTGGTACATTTGATGAAGAAGGTTGGTTAATGACTTGTACATCATCTTCATCATCTTTTGGCTTGATGTCTCCCACTGGAATATTCTTCATAGCCTCCCTCAATGGTTCATCACCTACATCATCAAGATTCTCATGTGCTCCTTGGGAGCCGTTAGATTCATCAAATTCCACATTATATGTTTCTTCAACCAAGCCGGTGGCATGATTAAATACTCTATATGCTTTGGACTTCAATGAGTAACCAACAAGAAAACCTATATCACAACGTCTTTGAAACTTCCCTAGGTGTTGTCGCTTCTTGTAGATGTAGCACTTGCAACCAAACACCCTAAAGAAGGAGACGTCCGGCTTCTTCCCATTGAGCAACTCATACGGTGTCTTGACAAGGAACTTTTGAAGAAATAGGCGGTTGGATGCATAACATGCGCTGTTGATTGCTTCCGCCCATAAAGCTTCGGGGGTGTTGTACTCATCTAGCATTGTCCTTACAAGAGTGATCAAAGTCCGGTTCTTCCTCTCAACTATACCATTTTGTTGAGGAGTATAGGTTGCGGAGACTTCATGTTTGATTCCAACTTCATCACAATAAGCTTCTATGTTTGTGTTGTCAAACTCTTTGCCATTGTCACTTCTTATCTTCTTGAGCTTCACTTCAAATTCATTTTGAGCTCTCTTGGCAAACTTCTTGAAACAAGATGCAACTTCGGATTTATCATGAAGGAAGAACACCCATGTATACCTTGAATAGTCATCCACAATCACAAGACAATAGAGATTTCCTCCCAAACTCTTATATGTTGTTGGTCCAAATAAATCCATGTGTAGGAGTTCTAGCACTCTTGTGGTTGACATGAAAGCTTTGGTTGGATAAGTGTTTGCAACTTGCTTGCCGGCTTGACATGCACTACAAAGCTTGTCCTTCTCAAACTTCACATCCTTCAACCCTCTCACTAAATCATTCTTCATAAGCTTCTTGAGTGAGCTCATCCCAACATGAGCAAGTCTTCTATGCCATAGCCACCCAAGTGTTGTTTTGGTGAATAGGCAAGTCTTCAAATTTGCATCTTCGGAGGTGAAGTCAACTAGATATAGGTTGTTGTATCTAAATCCATTGAATATCACTTGGTTGTCATCTACCTTAGATACAACAACCTCCTTCTTGGTGAATAAGCATTGGAAGCCAAGATCATACAATTGCCCAACGGATAGCAAGTTAAAGCTTAATGAAGCTACATAGAGCACGTTGGAGATGGAATGATCATTTGATATTGCCACTTTGCCCAATCCTTTAACCTTCCCCTTTGAATTATCTCCAAAAGTTATTTTCTCTTGTCCATCTACCTCTTCATCTAGTAAGGTGAACATACGAGGATCACCGGTCATATGTTGAGTGCAACCACTATCAATAACCCAATGACTTCCACCGGTCTTGTAGTTCACCTACACACAAGAGATTCAAGCTTTAGGGATCCAAACTTGTTGAGGGCCCTTCACCTTCTCAACAAGTGACTTAGCCACCCAAATCTTCTTAGGCCTACTCTTGTTGGGGGGTCCTAAGAACATGACTTTCATCTTTCCACTAGAATCTTTTCTAAGCATGTAGTGAGCATTGAAAGCAAAGGGTCTAGCATGCTTGGGCAAGGGTTGTGGTGGTGGAGTTTGACACTCATGAGCAAAGTGGCCTTCTTGTCCACACTCAAAACATCTCTTTAGCTTTAGCTTTGGCTTTGATTGTTGGTGTTGAGCTTGAGCCTTCTTCTTCTCTACACTTGCCATATATCCAATGCAACTTCTATCCATCTTCATGACGGTATTCATGAGTAGCTCACTTTGGAGATGCTTGCCTCTAGCAAACTTGCTCAATCCCACCTTGAGATGCTCTTTCTCCATCTTGAGCTTCTTGTTCTCTTCCTTGAGAATATCATTGTTCTTCTCTTCCTTGAGTTTCTTGTTTTCTTCTTTGAGCTTCTCATTCTCAAGGATCAACTCTTTGTCATGATCAAGAGTTTCTAGCACAATGGTGTTGTGACTTTTCATCTCTTCAAGATCTTTTATGAGCTTCTCATGGTCACTCTTGAGCTTGACATACTCATCATAGTCATTGCACTCAACCACTTGCTTGCCTTTGCTACTAGATCCATGCTCAATGCTCACATCAATTAAATCATCACATGAGGTAGCTATATCAATCTTAACAACATGGTTAGTAGCATCATGTGGCTCATCTGGTAAGAATTCTTGTGCAATAATAAGGGTATCATAATTGATCTTTAGAGTTGTATATTCATCTTTTAGCTTATTGTGACTAGTGATAAGCTCATTGTGCACCCACTCAAGTTTATCATTTTTATCTTTAAGCTCTTTCTTAGAAGATTTGAGCTCTTTGAGTTTGGATGATATAGAATCATTTGTTCCTTTGAGATCATCATTAGCCTTTTCTAATGTATCACACTTAGCTAAGAGTGAATCATTTTTAGCATCAAGTTTTTCATTTGTAGCTCTACTCTTTCTAATGATCTTAGTATATTTTCTTAATATTTTGACAAGATCATCATATGTAGGTGAGTCATCATCATCGCTATCGCTATCATCATCACTAGCATGTTCATCATCACTACTATCATCACTTTTAGTTACCTTGCGTTCACCTTTGGCCATAAGGCATAGGTGTGTAGAGGATGATGGCGATGATGGTGGTGAAGATGCAAGATCAATAGCAATGGCGGCCACCTTTTCATCGTCACTATCATCATCGGATGATCCACTTGATGAATCAATGTCCGTGAGCCAATCACCGACAATGTAGGCCTTGCCACTCTTCTTCTTCTTGTAGAAGTCCCTCTTTTTGCCATTTCTCTTCTTGTATGGCTTGTTCTTTTTCTTTTCATCTTCATCACTTGAATCATCTTTCTTGCCCTTGTTTTTGAACTTGTCTTTCTTGGGCTTTGTGCATTGATGAGCTAGGTGGCCAAGTTTGCCACAATTGTAGCAATCCATCTCGGAGATTGGCTTTCTTCTTGAGCTAGTGAAGAACTTCTTCTTCTTGCCGTCAAACTTGATGCCACTCTTATTTAGCCTTTTTAGCATCTTGGTGGTCTTCTTCACCATGAGAGCAAGGCTCTCTTCATCATCTTCATCACTTGAGCTCTCATACTCAAGTCTTGCTTTGCCCTTATCTTGGCTAGCTTTGAATGCTAAGTCCTTCTCTTTCTTCTTTGAAGAGGATGAGCCATCTTGAGGTGTGATGTGCATGTACATCTCATGAGCATTGATCTTTCCCAAGATTTATGTCAGTGTAGCGGTGGAAATATCACCTTGATATAGCACGGTCACAATGTGCCCATATTTGTCAATGGGGAGGACACTCAAGATTTTTCTCACAACGTCGGATGGTAACATTTGAGTAAGTCCAAGCCCATTGACTTTCTCTACAAGAACATTTAAACGAGAATACATCTCATTAGCACTTTCTTTGGGAAACATCTCAAAAGAATTTAGCTTTTTAATAACAAGATGATAGCGTTCCTCACGCTCACTCTTGGTTCCCTCATGGAGCGCACAAACGTCCAACCATAGTGCATGGGCGTCTTTGTGGTTCCTTACACGATTGAACACATCTTTGCAAAGGCCTCTAAAGATGGTGTTGCGAGCCTTTGCATTTCATTTTTCATAATTTACTTCATCGCCTTGAAGTTGTGCGGCATTCTTAGGTGTTGGGAACCCTTGAGAGGCGGCTCTAAGAATTCCAACGTCTAGAGCTTCTAAGTACGCCTCCATGTGAATTTTCCAATATAGAAAATCATCCCCCTCGAAGATAGGAGGAGGTCCATCCCCATGAGACATCTTGCTCTAAGCGGTTAGGCTTAAAAACATGAGCACGAGGCTCTGATACCAATTGAAAGGATCAAGATGCCCAAGAGGGAGGGTGAATTGGGCTAATTCTAAATTTTCTTGCAATAATCAAATCCTACGGATAGCCCAATTAACCCCTTGTGCCTAGAAAAGTGTTTCTATCAAATCAACGCACAAATGACTTGCACCCTATGTTCCAAACATACTCTAGCATAGCAATTCTATGAATGTAAAACAAGTATTGAATTGCTCAAAGTAAATACTCAAAGTAAGTGCTCAAAGTAAATAGGGAGAGAAAGGAACGCGGCGATGTTTTGCCGAGGTATCGGAGAGTCGCCACTCCCCACTAGTCCTCGTTGGAGCACCCGTACAAGGGTGTAGCTCCCCCTTGATCCGCGCAAGGATCAAGTGCTCTCTACGGGTTGATTCTTCGACACTCCATCGCGGCGAATCACCCAAAGCCGCTCACAACTTGAGTTGGGTCACCCACAAGCTCCGCCGGGTGATCACCAAGCTCCCAATCACCACCAAGCCATCTAGGTGATGGCAATCACCAAGAGTAACAAGCACGAACTCTCACTTGACCACGCGAACCTAATGAGAAGATGGATGCACACTTTGCTACTCTTGATTTGCTAGTGAGGCTACTCTCTTGTATTCTCAAATCACAAACACCTCACTAGGACCTTGCTCTTCTTGGCACTCACAAACGTGTTTCTCAGCTGTTGGAATGAGCAAAAGTTACTCCACTCATGAGTGGAGCTTCTATTTATAAGGCAGCCTGAAAAACGAACCGTTATGAGCTTCTGCGGGGTGACCGGACGCTCCGATCGTTTTGACCGGACGCTCCGGTCAGTTCAACCCGCGCAACAGTTTACACGTGATGACCGGACGCTATCAGGGTCCGGTCAGTACCGACCGGGCGCGTCCGATCGCTCTTGGATGCTTACTGTAAACGACCGGATGCTGGATAGCAGGGTTCGGTCACCACTGACCGGACGTGTCCGGTCACACTTTCTCAAGTCTAGACCCTTACTAGAGTCGACCAGACGCTGGCCCTCAGCATCTGGTCACACGACCTTCTAGCGTCCGGTCACACTAGACTTGTTCTACACAGTCAAATGAACTGACCGGACCCTGTGGCCAGCGTCCGAGGTCGCACCGGAGCCAGTGTCCGGTCAGTATTTGACCCTCCATTCACTTCCAACTCTCGATCATATGTGAATGAAGTTCGCTCCAAAGGATCTTAGGCATTCATAGGAGCTACCTAGAGCTAGTTTTAACAAGTGTGCACCACACCTAACTCACTAGACTCAACTAGGTCAAGCTACCCGTTCATACCCCCCTTCATAGTACGGCCAAAGGAAAAAAACAAAGTCCTAAACTACTCTAAGTGTCTCTCCAACTTCAATTGACACTTAGAACTAGTTATCCTTAACCTTGTCGTCCATCCTTTGAAAACCAAAACGATTTCCATCGTAGGGGCATGACAACATCGATTGCCCAATCGATCTCCATTACCATGACCTAACTTAATTGCCTCTGCAAAACACACGTTAGTCATAGTAATCTTGTATTGACATTAATCACCGAAATCCACTTAGGGGCCTAGATGCTTTCAAGCACAAAGCCACCTAAGCTCACTAGCAATGCTCAATAACAAGGCAACCAATGCTAAATTAGAGAGTGCAAATACTTAGCTACACAAACTAAGCAATGTGACTAACAAGGTTACACAAACCAAATTAGCCACGCAAGGGAGCTACTTCTATGCTACACAAGTAAGAAGATAACTAGTAAACTATACAAGCTAACTAATTACAAAAGCAACTACACAAGCACAATGTATATGAAATGTGAATACAAGCTTGTGAAAGGGGATTGCAAACCAACGGGAAGAACAAGGTTGATACAGTGATTTTTCTCCCGAGGTTCACGTGCTTGCCAACACGCTAGTCCCCATTGTGTCGACCGCTCACTTGGTGGTTCGGCGGCTAATTGGCATCACCCGCCAAGCCCGCACATCAGGCACCGCAATAACCTACCCCGAAAGTGAGGGTAGCTCAATGACACGCTTTACTAGAGTTGCTCTTTGCGGCTCCCGCAGAATAAGCACAATGCCCCTCATAAAACTCTTCTCTGGAGCACTGCACAAGCTTCTTGTGGGCTTTGATGGAGACCACCACCAAGCCATCTAGGAGATGGCAACCTCCAAGAGTAACAAGCACCACCGGTGTCGGTGTAGAAAGTGATCAACCAGTGAATATTTGTAGTTTTGCCGTACGTTGTGATCGGAGGTGGCCTAGCACTCAATGACATAGGATTTATACTGGTTCAGGCAACGTGTCCTACGTACAGTTTGGGTCGGTTAGTGACTTTATTCCTAAGCCCAGGTGCTCGAAGTTTGCAGTGGGGTTACAAATAAGAAGGAGGAAGAAGGGGTGTACAGGAGGTACGGTCGGCTTCGGTCGGAAGGGCTAGGAGCGATGGGAGCTGCACTATGAGTAGGTGTTCCAGTGTGTGCTTGGAGTCCAAACCTAGTGGTTCTGTGGTCGTTAGCTAGTGAACTTGATCGGTGCTTGTTATCTTCAAGAAGGGCTCTCCTTTTGTTGGAGGGGGCGCGTCCCCTTTTATAGATAAAGGGGATGGCTTTACAAGTGAGAGGATGAGGGTACATATGCTACCGAGCCTTGTTACCCATGCCTACCAAGCCTTGTTGCCCCCACCGATGGGTACAAGATAATGGTAGGCACCTACAACACTGTAGAGGAGGGCAGCACTAACCACGTGGTTGCTTGCCGCAATGTAGAGGGAGGGTTCTCCCTGTTTGGGAGCGACGAGAATTGGGGCCGACGTCAGGGATGTTTTGAGGCTTTCCAGAGCCTGCTTGGCCTCCTCAGTCCAAACGAAGGCATCCATCTTTTTGAGGAGCTTATAGAGTGGCATCCTTCGTTCATTGAGCCAGGAGATGAAGCGGCTTAGGGTAGCCAGACAGTCGGTGAGCCTTTGTATGCCCTTGACATTGCGTATGGGGCCCATGTTGCAGATGGCTGTGGTAGAACCTCCTAAATTATAGGGCCCACATGCACCTGTCACTGTCCAATGACCTCTAACGACTATGCATATGTTCCCGGTAACTTAAGAAGATTGTCGGGTGTCCTCGAAGAAACCTGAAACATCCACGATTTTCCCGAGTAGGATCCATTACAGAGTCATTGCAGTATTACAACAGTTTATTCATTAATATACATCAGAGTGAAATAGCGGAAGTCTTACAATAACTTAGTTTACAAAACAGTTGTTTCAAACCTTACAACTAAGTACGATAATTATTACAAACAATAGTAGTGGAGTGGCATTAGTAACATAAACATAACACACAAAGAAAGTGCCCTGCCTAAGGGCCACACATTTACTTGTCATCATCAATTTGAAAAACCATCATGCAGCATGGTCCAAAGTAGACCTGCTCATGAGGCTCACCTGCAACAAGGGTTAACGAACCCTGAGTACAAAAGTACTCAACAAGACTTAACCAAAATAAAAACTGATAAGACTCAGGAATACAGGCTCAGGGATTTAAGGTAAGGCTTTAGCAATAAACAAGGTTCTTTTGCGTTAAAGCTCTTTAAAAAGATTCTTTCTTTCAACATTTAATCCTTATCAAAATCATATATGAATCTACCATGATCCGTATTGAGATCATGACCTTCATATCAAACTTTTTCTCAAAACTTCCTCAAGTTTCATTTATTAACTACGATGATGAACAGTGAGTTGAGTCTCCATAACCGAGGAGCAACGACGATTCAAACCGATTATAACCCAGCTGGAGATTCCCAACCACACGACATATGCAGGTCCCTGACCTATATATACTAACCCACCCTCAGATCTTCTAAAATAAGAACGGGTCCGCGCCACCCGAGAGCACAGTACTCCACCAATCCAGCCCATTGCCACGTGGGTATATGCTACTCCCGCCATCTCTCCACTCCTAGTGCACGAGTAGCCATTCTCGTAATAGAATAGCCGAGTTAAGGCTTACCGGAGCATACGGCCAGTACTACAAAGTCTCACCTCATGCAATTCAATAACGGGTGGTTTCTTAATTGACATAGGCGGAAAGAACCCGCTCACAAGACATCCATGTCTTGTGGCTCTCATACACCGAGTCCGCCCGGTCTAGATTTATTACTCCACATGATCATACCTCATGATAGCATAAATAACCAATCGTAACAAAAAATCCATTTATACCTCGCAGGTGACCGGTAATCACCTAGCTTTTATCTGTCTAAGCATGGCTAAGCATAACTAGACCTTCTCGAATTAAAACGGGTAACAAGGTTGATATGGAAAAACAAGGTTGGTAATGCATCAATTAGGTTTCCACTCAACTCCTAATCACTTAATGCAGTATTTAAAAGCAAAAGCGATATAAATTTGTAAAACACAAGGTAGGTTTAAATGCATCCAGGGCTTGCCTTGATTGTCGGAAAAGTTAGGTTCTGGAGATATTCCACAGATATCAAACCCGACCTCAACAGGTGGATTAACTTCCTCAACAACTTGGTTGACTACCACGTTCTCACTTTTGTTCACTACATGTAGTAACAATGCCATGTTTAATATGATGCGCGATATAAAACATGATGCTTGACGATGGATGCAAAAGTTAGTAACTTGAATACAACTTTCCTTCGCGGTACAGTTGCAAACCAACAACTGAATAAACCTTTTCATAAACTCAAACACTTACTTTAATTGCCAAGGATCATTATATGCTAATGACCCAAGGTCATCACTCAATCCCAAATTCAAACAAAACCTAAATCATTTGGGTTTACTATTTGTTTTTATTAATTAATAACTAATTAATAATTATGAAATAAATCAACTTTCTCCAAATGAGCTCAAAATTTTTGTGAAGACTCATCACATGCTAACTAAGTGGCAAAACAATTTTCATAATTTTTGGATAATTATTTAAGCCTAGAAAAATCATGGAAACACATTTATTAATTAATTTGAGCAATTTTTATCACATTCAAAAGCTGTTGATTTTCATGGTTTCATATTTTTACTACATAGAGGACATCATGAAGAGGCTACACAAAAAGTTTCATGATTTAAGCGTGCACCAATAAATAGTAATTAAATTCACAAATTTCAGCTGAAAATAGAAAAAGAAAAAGAAAAACCCTGTAGCGAACTATTCACCTGAGTCACGCTCTTCGCATTTAGGCCCCTGTATTAGTTTCTATTCGGTGCGAAGCCCCTGTCGCGATTTTGAAGAATCGAGGACGCCGGAGAGGCTCGATTTCCGACCGGCCGACGCATGTAGGCGGCGAAGGAGAGGTGCTGGAGCAAGCAAGGGCCTATGCACACCCGTGTGTGGACGAATTGTTGCCGAAGATGGCCGGTGAAGGGCTACCCACGTGTACCAGTGACCTACAGCGGGAGACATGACGGCAGGCTATGCTCCGACGTGTCCTGTGGATAAGACGAGCAACTGGTTTGCTTGTGAGCATCATGGCACAGAGGTAAGCGCAAAACAAGAGAGAGAAAGGAGTAGAAGCAGCCAGAGTAGGCCGGCCACGGCGGAGGCGAGCTCGGCGGCCATGGCGGCTGGTTGCACGAAAGAGAGAGCGGCAGAGGACAAGCTGGGAGCTGAGCGGAGGGAGAAGGCAAGCACGTTGGAACAAGGACGGGCGAGAGGGCAGTGTGGCTTGGGCAGGGCGTGGACACAGGAAGCGCGTTGCGCGCAACGCACATAGGCGGCGTGGGCACGACAAGGGAGGGTGGTAGGGAGGAAGAGGGGCAGCGCGATGCTTCTGGGCGCTAGCTCCCGCGCGAGCTCGGCCACACATAGCTAGCAACGTGCCTAGCGCAAGAAGCAGCGAGATGGCCACGGCGACGCCAGTGAAGCAGCTGCGTGGTAGCACTAACTGCTCCCGGTGCTACTGTTCATGACTGACAGCCTCTCTTCCTCTCTCTATTTCTCATAAAACCATTCAGTAACTTGATTAACTCCTTTAAACAAAGTTGTTCATCATGATGAGATATCCAACATTGCTTTAAGGATCAAGTTCTAATTCTTACTGGTTTGAGAGATTTTTAATTTAGAAGAGAGGTACTTGAAACTGTAAAACTGAATTCAGTTTTAGAATTTCAAAAACAGTTTGATTAACTATTTTTGGTAATTAATTAATGATTAAACATAGATCAAACACTTCAACCAATATCATAGTTTCAATGTACAAATTTCATACCAATCAATGAAACAAAAGTTGTCCAACTTTTATCTGTGAAAATTGATTTAATAATTCCCCAAAAATTGAACTCTATATCTAATTTTCAGGGACTTAGGCAAAATGACTAAGTATGAGAGGTAGTTATTAAATTCAATATTTGAGCTTAAATTTGAACATGATTGATTCAAAAACACATCATATCTTTGATTCTAATGTAAAGTATCAACTTAGCACTTCAAACTTTATTAAGAAAAGATTTTAATCGTTTAGGAGATTTTCACACCAAAAATTCACAAAGTTTCTTAATCACTATTATTGACATTATTTCATGTAACATATAAAACACTTCATAAACAACATTTACATGCTATAAATTAAACATGAAATGCATTAATGACTTGATGCTTGATAATTATGCATAATGATGATCATGATAAAAATTTTAATTTTTTTTAACATCTGGGATGTTACAATCCTTCCCCTTAAAGAAATCTCGTCCTGAGATTACAAAGTGCGAAAACGTTGGGTTGAGTAGTGGAAAAGGAAATGTGTCAAACACATTAACTTTCAAGTTGTTCATAAAACAACAAGAGTTGACTTGAAATTGTAAACGAGATCAAAAGACAGTTGTAAGGGACAAAGGATTTAGTAACTTCAATGGAATGATGGAACATGAATTCCAAATGAGAGTTCCAAGATGAATGAATCACATTAATTGCAAAGCTATAATGGATCATGACCGTAGACCTCGATACCAGCGAGCGCCCAACAATATTTCCTTATGGCTGCAGTCCATAGGAGACCCCAGGTTTCGATGCGGCACCGCAAATCATGGATCATGGCACCACCATAGGGCACAACTAAAGTAACTCACAAGTAACACTTGTCAAGGTAGCAAGATCAAGGAACTAGCATGTGTTGCATTAGGAGAGAACCAAGACATGACACATGCATAGGTTTGAGAATTCAAGGATTAGTCCCAAGTTTCAACATTGAGTAGATGGGGAAAAATTAAAGTGCATCAAGAAATTCCCAAAGATGTGGAACTTATGAGCAAGTACAATCAAAGAGTGGTTTACTAGCAAAGCTTGGTACATGATTAATTTCATTGGGACAAAATAACTATAACAAGTACAAGCCATTCCCTGAATGGAAGGAAGTTTTAAACATCATGATATTTCAACTTCATATGAATGATTATAACTAGAATATATACAGTGTTTCATTAATGACATGATGCATGAACGATTCTTACGTTACTAAACATCAAAGCTCCTAAGGTACATAAACAATAGTTCTTATTATATAGGGCATAATAATATTACTACTCCACCACACAAAGCCTTTTTAATCAAATAAGGAATGGCGAGAAAGAATTAAGATAAGTCGGAAGCAATTTGGATCAAATTATCAGGTTAAATTGATTTGCCCTAATTCATTTTGAAGTTTTGTAAAACAATACTACAAAAACCTTTGTAATGGTCGCTCTGATACCATTCGGTGGCAGAACCTCCTAAATTATAGGGCCCACATGCACCTGTCACTGTCCAATGACCTCTGACGACTATGCATATGTTCTCAGTAACTTAAGAAGACTGTCGGGTGTCCTCGGAGAACGCTGAATCATCCATGATTTTTTTGAGCAGGATCCATTACAGAGTCATTGTAGTATTACAACAGTTTATTTATTAATATACATCAGAGTGAAATAGCAGAAGTCTTACAATAACTTAGTTTACAAAACAGTTATTTCAAACCTTACAACCAAGTACGATTATTATTACAAACCATAGTAGTGGAGTGGCATTAGTAACATAAACATAACACACAAAGAAAGTGCCCTACCCAAGGGCCACACATTTACTTGTCATCATCAATTTGAAAAACCATCATGCAGCATGGTCCAAAGCAGACCTGCTCATGAGGCTCACTTGTAACAAGGGTTAACGAACCCTGAGTACAAAAGTACTCAACAAGACTTAACCGAAATAAAAACTGATAAGACTCAGGAATGCAGGCTTAGGGATTCAAGGTAAGGCTTTAGCAATAAACAAGGTTCTTTTGCGTAAAAGCTCTTTAAAAAGATTCTTTCTTTCAACATTTAATCCTTATCAAAATCATATATGAATCTGCCATGATCCGTATTGAGATCATGACCTTCATATCAAACTTTTTCTCAAAACTTCCTCAAGTTTCATTTATTAACTATGATGATGAACAGTGAGTTGAGTCTTCATAACTAAGGAGCAACGACGATTCAAATCGATTATAACCCAGCTGGGGATTCCCAACCACATGACATATGTAGGTCCCTAACCTACATATACCAACCCACCCTCAGATCCTCTAAAACAAGAATGGGTCCGTGCCACCCGAGAGCACAGTACTCCACCATTCCAGCCCATTGCCACGTGGGTACATGCTACTCCCGCCATCTCTCCACTCCTAGTGCGCGAGTAGTCATTCTCGTAATAGAATAGCCGAGTTAAGGCTTACCGGACCATGTGGCCAGTACTACAAAGTCTCACCTCATGCAATTCAACAACGGACGGTTTCTTAATCGACATAGGTGGAAAGAACCCGCTCACAAGACATCCATGTCTTGTGGCTCTCATACACCGAGTCCGTCCGGTCTAGATTTATTACTCTACATGATCATACCTCATGATAGCATAAATAACCAATCGTAACCAAAAATCCATTTATACCTCGTAGGTGACCGGTAATCACCCGGCTTTTATCTGTCTAAGCATGGCTAAGCATAACTAGACCTTCTCGAATTAGAACGGGTAACAAGGTTGATATGGAAAAACAAGGTTGGTAATGCATCAATTAGGTTTCTACTCAACTCCTAATCACTTAATGTAGTATTTAAAAGCAAAAGCGATATAAATTTGTAAAGCACAAGGTAGGTTTAAATGCATCCGGGGCTTGCCTTGATTGTCGGAAAAGTCAGGTTCCGGAGATGTTTCACAGATATCAAACCCGACCTCAATAGGTGGATTAACTTCCTCAACAACTTGGTTGACTACCACGTTCTCACTTTTGTTCACTACACATAGTAACAATGCAATGTTTAATATGATGCGTGATATAAAACATGATGCTTGATGATGGATGCAAAAGTTAGTAACTTAAATACAACTTTCCTTCGCGGTACAATTGCAAACCAACAACTGAATAAACCTTTTCATAAACTCAAACACTTACTTTAATTGCCAAGGATCATTATATGCTAATGACCCAAGGTCATCACTCAATCCCAAATTCAAACAAAACCTAAATCATTTGGGTTTACTATTTGTTTTTATTAATTAATAACTAATTAATAATTATGAAATAAATCAACTTTCTCCAAATGAGCTCAAAATTTTTGTGAAGACTCATCCACATGCTAACTAAGTGGCAAAACAATTTTCATATTTTTTGGATAATTATTTAAGCCTAGAAAAATCATGGAAACCCATTTATTAATTAATTTGAGCAATCTTTATCACATTCAAAAACTATTGATTTTCATGGTTTCATATTTTTTTCTACATAGAGGACATCATGAAGAGGCTGCACAAAAAGTTTCATGATTTAAGTGTGCACCAATAAATAGTGATTAAATTCACAAGTTTCAGCTGAAAATAGAAAAAGAAAAAGAAAAACCCTATAGCAAACTATTCACCTGAGTCACGCTCTTCGCATTTAGGCCCTGTATTAGTTTCTATTCGGTGCGAAGCCCCTATCGCGATTTTGAAGAACAGAGGACGCCGGAGAGGGTCGATTTTCGGCCGGCTGACGCACGTAGGCGGCGAAGGTGAGGTGCTGGAGCAAGCAAGGGCCTGTGCACACCCGTGTGTGGATGAATTGTTGCCGGAGATGGCCGGTGAAGGGCTACCCACGTGTACCGGTGACCTGCAGCGGCAGACATGGCGGTAGGCTACGCTCCGACGTGTCCTGTGGATAAGACGAGCAACCGGTTTGCTTGTGAGCATCACGGCACAGAGGTAAGCGCAAAACAAGAGAGAGAAAGGAGCAAGAGCAGCCGGAGTAGGCCGGCCATGGTGGAGGCGAGCTCGGCGGCCATGGCGGCTGGTCACGTGAAAGAGAGAGCGGCAGAGGACAAGCTAGGAGCTGAGCGGAGGGAGAAAGCAAGCACGTCGGAACAAGGACGGGCGAGAGGGCAGTGTGGCTTGGGCAGGGCGTGGACGCAGGAAGCGCGTCGCGCGCAGCGCACATAGGCGACGCGGGCATGACAAGGGAGGGCGACAGGGAGGAAGAGGCGCAGCGTGATGCTTCTAGGCGCCAGCTCCCGCGCGAGCTCGGCCACACACAGCTAGCAACGAGCCAAGCGCAAGAAGCAGCGAGAAGGCCACGGCGACACCGGTGAAGCAGCTACGTGGTAGCACTGACTTCAAACTTTATTAAGAAAAGATTTTAATCATTTAGGAGATTTTCACACCAAAAATTCACAAAGTTTCTTAATCACTATTATTGACATTATTTCATGTAACATATAAAACACTTCATAAACAACATTTACATGCTATAAATTAAACATGAAATGCATTAATGACTTGATGCTTGATAATTATGCATAATGATGATCATGATAAAAATTTTAATTTTTTTTAACATCTGGGATGTTACAATGGCCGTGATCTTTTCGGGGTTGGCCTCGATGCCACGTTCGGACACGATGTATCCGAGTAGCTTCCCCTTCGGAACCCCGGAAACACATTTCTCGAGGTTCAGCTTGATGTTGAACCTTCGGAGGTTCGCGAATGTCGTGGCTAGGTTTGCGATCAGGTCGCAAGCTTTGGCTATTTTGACCACTATGTCATCAACATAGATGGCAATTGTTGGTTTCGGCCGCTCGACTTGATCAGGCTGATCGAGCGGGTCTATTTGCTGCATGCACCTTTGGTAGGTGGCGCCAGCGTTCTTCAGGCCGAAAGGCATGGTTACGTAGCAGTACGAACCATACGGGGTGATGAACGAGGTCCCGAGCCGATCGGATTCTTTCATCACGATCTGGTGATAGCCTGAGTAGGCATCCAGAAAGGAGAGGATCTCGCAACCTGAGGTGGAGTCAACTATCTAGTCTATGCGCGGCAAAGGAAAGTGATCCTTTGGGCATGCCTTGTTGAGCCCAGTATAATCAACACACATTCTCCACTTCCTAGTCTTCTTTTTCACAAGAACAAGATTGGCGAGCCAGTCGGAGTGGAATACCTCTCTAATGAATCCTGCTGCTAGGAACTTGGTGATCTCTTCACCTATGGCCCCGCGCCACTCATCATCGAAGCGACGCAGTCGCTGCTTGGTGGGCTTTGAGCCCGGGATAAGGTGCAATGCGTGCTCAGCGACCTCCCACGGTATCCCTGGCATGTTAGAGGGTTGCCATGCGAAGACATCGCGATTGTCACGTAGGAAGTCGACGAGCTCACATTCCTATTTGATCGGGAGCTGGGTCCCAATCTAAACCGTCTTGGTTGGGTTGGCGGGGTCGATTCCCACCGCCTTGGCTTCTTCGAGCGGACAGAAGGCCATCGAGGAAGTTGGTTTATTGCAGTCTAGGACTACCAGAGCCGATGACTCCCCGAGCCGCAGGAGCTCGGACGAGTTGACAACCGTGGTGGCGAGCTCGTAGTGCTCGCGGTCGCACGCGAGGGCGTGCGAAAAGGCGCTACTCACGGTGATGACGCCGTTTGGTCCCGACATCTTTAGCTTGAGGTAGGTGTAGTTGGGGATCGCCATGAATCTTGCGTAGCATGGTCGCCCCAAGATGGCGTGGTAGGACCCTGGAAAGTCCACCACCTCGAAGGTGAGGATCTCCGAGCGGAAGTTGGCCCGACTGTCGAACATTATAGGCAGATCGATCTGTCCAAGCGGGTATACCTACGCTCCTGGGATTACCCCATGAAAGGGGGAGCCTGCCAGGCGGAGCTACGATCGAGGGACGCGCATGGCATCGAGGGTGTCGACGTATAGGATGTTGAGGCCGCTGCCTCCGTCCATCAGCACCTTGGTAAGGCGCTTCTTGCGGACGATGGGGTCGACAACGAGCGGGTAGCGTCCCGGTCTCACGACGTGGGAGGGATGATCCCTCTGATCGAAGGTGATCGGAGATTCTGACCAGCTGAGGAAGGAGGGGATGGCCGTCTCGACGGCGCATGCCTATCTATAGCGAACCTTGTGCTGTCACTTGGACCAGATGGCATCGGACCCACCGAAGATCATGATGCATTCGTCAACATTGAGGAAAACGTCCCTATCCTTGCCTGCCGTGCCTCCTTTCTTGGCCACCACCTCCTTGCCATCTCCCTCCTTTGGCCCGCCGACCTGTCAGAGGAAACGTTTGAGGAGCTCGCAATCCTTGTAGAGGTGTTTGACAGGGTAGGCGTGGTTGGTGCATGGGCTGTCGATGAGTTTGTTGAAGTGGTCAGGCAACCCTTGTTGGGGCTGCTTGCCCGTGCGATCAGCCGCGGCTACCATTGTGGTGTTGTCCGATCGGCGCCGATCCTTTTTGTTCTTCTTGCCCCTCTGTGTGGAGGGGCCCACGTCTGGGTCCACGTGCTTGGCCTTGCCTTTGTCCCGGCCTTCGTCGAAGACTGCTCCAACCACCTCCTCGCCAGAGGCATGGTTAGTGGCGATGTCGAGCAGGTCACGGGTGGTACGGGGTTTCAGGCAGCCAAGCTTGTGAATCAGGGACTCGCAGTTCGTTCTAGAGAGGAATGCACTGATGACGTCTGCGTCGATGACATCAGGGAGGGAGTTGCATCATTGGGAGAACCTACAGATGTAATCCTGTAGGGACTCGCTAGGCTCCTGCTGATAGCTCTTGAGGTTCTAGGAGTTTCCAAGACGGACATACGTCCCCTGGAAATTCCCGACGAAGACCCTCTTGAGATTCGCCCAGTCACAGATGCTGTCGTGTGGGAGGAATTCAAGCCATGCTCGAACATGTTCCCCCACGCAAATGGGAAGATACTGAATGATGAAATAGTCATCATCCACTCCTTCGGCCCGACAGGCGAGCCGGAAGTCTTCGAGCCAAATGCCTAGGTTTGTCTCCCGGGTGTATTTGGCGATGTTGGTGGGTGGCCGGAATCGCTATGGGAACGGTGCTCTCCGGATACGCCGGCTGAAGGCTCATGGTCCTAAGCCCTCAGGGCTGGGGCTTCGGTCATCTGGCCGGCGACCACGCCTGGGGCGCGTTTCACCGCTCTCCTCTATGGTTCGGCTAGGATCCGTGTCGCCTGCCACCGTACAGTGGACGTCATGATCGTGTCGGGCCCGATGCCTGTTGCTGACAATGCCATGAGCGTCCTGGTGCGGATCGGGCCGCTTGGGTACCGATGGTCGATGTGGGGTAGGCGCTAGGCCGAATCATGGTGGGGCTACCGCCCCCCAAGCCACGCCTGATGGTTGTAGCGGCGAGCGAATGGAGCGATCCGTCTAGCGCGTCCCTGTTCCCCCGGTGGGGAGAGAGGGTGCGGGTCGGAGTCGTGACGCGGAGCTTTCCGCCTGTTGGATGGCGGCGGCTTCTACTAGAACCCAGAGGTTTCGGTAGACTGCCTGCTCCCAGGGGTCGACGGGCTTGGAAACACCGCGCAGAAGCATTGCCGCAGCAGCGATGTTCTGGCCTGCCCGGGCGAATTGGGGGAGATCGTTCCCCTCGTTCACGATGTCGTGTTGGACCTAACGGGCACGACCACGAACGCCACCCACAGGCCACACGCATGGGGCACAACGTGCTGTACTGGCTACGCCGGCATAGGCGGTGGTTGGTTCTACCGCCATTGTCGTAATTCCTCAGCGTGCGCTTGCGCAGACACGGGGGCCCCCGTATGTGGGTCTAGAGGGGTGTGAGTCTACACAGACTCCACAACCACCGATGGCTGTCCTAGAGCGTCCGCCATAGCGCACTTCCAGGACGGATAGTGGTGGGGTGCCACATCACCGATGCTGGAACCATCGCTCTCGCCCTTGCCATCTGGGAGTTCGGCAGGAGCGTAGCCTACCATTCCCACAAATTCAGATGCGAGGGGGGATGACGTCAGCATCCTTCGGAGCCCCCGAGCGTACGCATCCATAGAGGACGCGAGGCCGTAGAGGAATCAATAGTACGGTGTTTGTGGTGTGGGCGATACAGTCCCTCTGGGTGATCGGTGGGAGACAGTAAGCAAAGAGTAAATAGCAGTACGCATATTGCTTATAGCGGGGTTTGAGCAGAGAGTTTGCTCAGAAAGAAGCGTAGATGCCGTGTCGTCGAAACCATGCGTCCCGGAGTTGATGGAGGGCGCTCCTCCGATGGGTACCGAGACATGAGCCTCCTCGCAGAGGTGTAGCACACCGAGCTGGTCGGTGATGAAGTCTAGGCTTCCAAAGAGAAAGGCCTGGGATGGCTCGAAGATGGGTGTAGCCACACCCCAGCTGGTGAGAGTGCGGGAAACTCCAGCGAGCCAAAGCGAATCGTATCGCCCGAGCATGCCACGATGAGGGTGGTAGAAAAGTGGGCCATCCGATGACCAAAAAGTGTTGAACATACAACGTCTTCCCCACGGACGGCGCCAACTGTCGATGCAGAAAGTGACCAACTAGTGAATATTTGTAGTTTTGCCATACGTTGTGATCGGAGGTGGCCTAGCACTCAATGACATAGGATTTATACTGGTTTAGGCAATGTGCCCTACATCCAGTTTGGATCGGTTAGTGACTTTATTCCTGAGCCCAGGTGCTTGAAGTTTGCAGTGGGGTTATAAACGAGAAGGAGGAAGAAGAGGTGTACAGGAGGTCCGGTCGGTTCCAGTCGAAAGGGCCGGGAGCAACGGGAGCTATGCTATGAGTAGGTGTTCAAGCGTGTGCTTGGAGTCCGAACTCGGCGGTTCTGTGGTCGTGAGCTAGTGAACTTGATCGGTGCTTGTTATCTTCAAGAAGGGCTCTCCTTTTGTTGGAGGGGGCACGTCCCCTTTTATAGATAAAGGGGATGGCTTTACAAGTGAGAGGGTGAGGGTACGTATGCTACCAAGCCTTGTTGCCCACGCCTACCGAGCCTTGTTGCCCCCGCCGGCGGGTACAAGATAATGGTAGGCGCCTACAACACTGTTGATGTCACTGTAGAATGTCAGATGCATGCGGGAGGTCATGCTGCCTTTTTTCAGGGATGGTAGACGTTGGTACCTGCAAATACTGTTTGATGCCTAAAGGCATATGAGGAGTCTCACTATGTTCACCCGGTACGGTAAATCCTGGCTCCCATATCGCTATTGATGACCAGAGGCACGTGGGGGGCCTTACCGTATGGGTGTTCTAGCGGCACCTACAATACTGTAGAGGGAGATGTCGGCGTCTACAATACTGTTCCGTGCAGGGTATGGTCCCTGGTACAGTGGTTTTGACTTGTGAGCCTTGCCTTGCTCTTCTCTGCACGTCTCCTGGTTCCTACCGAGCGGGCGTCCCCAGTCGGATGGCTCTAGTCGGCTCTGAGTGCGCCGGTCGGAGAAGAGCGATGAGTAGGGTTCCTATGAACCCAGGTCAGAGATGTGGGGTCGGAGTTAGAAGTAGTGTTTTGGGCTAGGCCTTCCGATTGGAGAGGACGTCCGGAGGCGGCTGGAGTCGAAGTGAACGCTCCGGTCGGAGAGGTGGGTCGAAGTAGCCGACGAGCGGGCGTTGTTCCTCTTCGGCCAGACCTTTTGGTTGGTGACTGGGCCGCCCTTCCGGTCTGCTGTTTTAGACTCTTGGGTCGAGCCTTGGTGTGGAAGCCGGTCCCCGAGGGACCTCGGGTTTTATGAACCCGACAATCGGCTTGCAACTTGATCACCTAGTGCCACTCGATGCAACCTCACGATGTAATCGCACTAGAATCGCTCTCTCACACAATCGGATGATCACTATCAAGTATATGTGAGATGCAGGGCTCCCAAGCACTCACAAGCATGGACACAAAGTTCCCCGAGGTGCTCAGCACCAGCCATGGCCGAGACACCCTTCTATTTATAGCCCCACGGGCTAAACTAGTCGTTACCCCTTCACTGGGCGTTTTCGGGTTGACTGGACGCGTTGGTCATATCCACCGGACGCTGGACCTCAGTGTCCGGTCAATGGATGCTCGCCACGTGTCGCCTCCGTTCAATCTCAGTTGCTTGATCTCAACGGTCAAGTGATGACCGGACACAGCTGCTAAAAGTGACCGAATGCAGGACCCCAGCGTTCGGTCATTTCCAGTAAGCATCCAGTCGCGACCGGACGCGTCCGGTCGGTCACGATGGGACGCAGCATCAGCGTCCGGTCCTTCTCCAACTTCTCTGCGTCACCTACGTCACCGAACGTTAGCCTGACCGGACACACCCTGCCAGCGTCCGGTCGAAGACCGAAACCGCACACTCACTGCTACCACTGACCGAACGCAGGACCCCAGCGTCCGGTCACCACGTGACCAGCGTCCGGTCCACTCTGTGAGACCCTATCTTTTCTGTATAGGGCGCTGGTGGTACCGTCGGACTGTCCGCACTCTACGGGCGGACACTCCGCCGGTGGAGTTTTGAACCCTTGCCTCCGTTCCTTCACCGAGTTGATCCACATCAACTCCAACTTCTTCTCCTTTGCAAATGTGCCAACACCACCAAGTATACACCATCATGTGTATGTGTGTTAGCATTTTCACAATCATTTTTCAAAGGATTAGCCACTCAACTTGCCACGCCACTCGATCCTAGCGATGATGCAAAGTTAGATCACTCGAGTGACACTAGATGACCGATATGCAAACAAGTTTGCCTCTCTTGATAGTACGGCCATCTATCCTAAATCCGGTCATTAACTTCTCTACACACCTATAACCGGTGAAATAAAATGCCCTAGGTTATATCTTTGCCTTGCGTATTCCATTCCATCTCCTCTAATGTTGATGCAACACATGCACCAACATGATAAGAATGATATGATCCACTTCATATCATCACGTGATCATATTGGTTCATCGATCTTGACTTCACTTGCTTTTCACCGTTGCCTTCGTTCATCGGCGTCAAGTCTTGCTTAAGCTTCACCGCCACGCGATCCATCGCTCCAAAGCCTTCAACTTACCCTTCACGCTTGCAACCGGTCCATCAAGCCAAGTCTTGTCTTGATCTTCTTCACCTTGATCACATGACTTAATGTCATGTCTCATGTGCAATAAGCTCCTTCACCATCACATGTGTGAGCTTTGTAACATCTCCAAGCCATTTTTACCTTTATGGCATATGTTGCTCACACATATGTATTATGGACTAATCACCTGTGTATCTCACATAAATACAATTAGTCCATATAAGTTGTCACTCAATTACTAAAACCATGTAAAGATCTTTCATCAACGCATGAATGGAGCCAAGAAGACTAGAAGAGCAACATACAGCTTGCGCAACGGCTGCAAGCGAGGAAAAGTAGAGTAGCATGGCATGCATGGCTCATGCAACACCAGAAAAGTCGCCGTCTTGGCGCCTTCGGCCGTCCCGTCCCGTGCATGCTCTCCGGCTGCCTTGCCTGCTTATCCAGATGATGCAGAGTTTGGGGACCTGACCTATACGAACGCACCCTGCCCCCTACCTATCTGTCTCTAGTCTAGGATATAAAACGCACGCGCACCGTCGGCGTCTCGGCGAGAAAGCAAAGGCTGTGTTTAGTGGCAGGAATTTGGATTTTGGGGCTACTGTAGCATGTTCGTTTTTATTTGGTAAATAGTATTCAAACATGGACTAATTAGGCTCAAAACGTTCGTCTCGCAATTTCTCACCAAACTGTGTAATTAGTTTTTCTTTTCATTTACATTTAATACTCCATGCATGGACCGCAAACATTCGATGTGACAGGTACTATAGTAATTTTTTAAAAGCTGAGGTAAAACTAAACGAGAGCCAGCGATCGAGCGAGGAAAAGCGCATGAATCGGCGGCAGAAATATTCCTGGGCGACGGGACGGGCCAACCGATCACGCACGGCGTCCACGCCGCCGAAGCCGATTGGCGGGGCGAGCTCCGCGGCACATGGGCTCGACCTGCCCCCGCCCCGCTACCAGACGACCGCGCCGCAGCCCGCAGTCTGTAATCCACCCATGAAATCTTTCTAGTTTTCGCAGTGCGTCAACACTCAGCAGAGCAATACCCATCTGATTTTTTTTTTGACATTATACCCAACCGGTTGGTAGGGCATGTCTGTTGCTGCGTTCTAAACTATGCGTCTTTGGAGCTGTACCCCAAACACGACTGTTATGGCATCTGACATCTGTGTTTGGATTATTCGAGTTTGCTTACACAAGCGCATACATACAGAATGTGGCAAGGGAATCGTGACGACCTCAGATTGTTGCTTTGCTATATTGTGCATGTCCCAAAACAAAACCTATGTTATGGAACCATAGTTATGTGTTGTGGCCCCGTTTGGCTTACCCAGAAACCGATTTGTTCGGCTTTTTTCAGCCGGAACAATGTTTCCCTTACAACAATTCAACAAGAACAGTGTTTTTCAGTCAATTTTAGCCAAATTTCAACAAGCCGAACGGGGTTTAGTGGGATGGGAGGCGGGACGTGTGTCTTCCAAACATTGGCACGTAGGCAAAAGGATAAGCAACAAAGCAGTTTGTTCATGTGCAGATGTTGGCATTCCAGCGAGAGCTCATGTAGCAGAGCAGGTCCCTAACAAAGATGTGTTTACAGGTGTAACTACTGACCTGTAGCGCTTGCGCTTCCTTAGTTGAGCTGCTGAGAGTAGGGAGTAGGGACTGCAATTATTGTCATTCTTCTATATGAGTAAAATTCATGAAGGATCGTCCTTCAATTCGATAGAGGTATCGTTCGGGGTCTCTTCCATTGATTTTAAAAAAAATATTATTATTAAGCCACTAATAAATTTGATTTCAAGTGTTATCCAGGTCCCCAAAATTAAGAAATGTCATTTTTCATGTTTGTAAACTTGACTCCATGTCCAAAAGGACCCTGTCCTACTTCCTGCACTGACGTAACATTAGCTAAACGTGTGTTGACATAGACTGTCATGTAGCCCCATGTGTTAGAACCACCTCTCTTCTTCCTTCCTCATTACTCCCCATGGCGTCGCCTGCCCCACTATGCTTGAGCTCCACCTTATCTTCATTGTTGTTGTGCTCCCCTTCCTCGCTACACCTCTGCTCTGCCCTGCAGTACCAACAATTAGAGATGACCCTCATTTGATAGATTAGTGGAGGGCATAGTTGGTGGGTGGCAGGGGCGGATGACGGGCGTGGCACGTCATCGATGGCTGCGGCCAATGTGGGCAAGATTGCAGGCTCACGTTATAGCACGATGGGTCGCGTGTTAATAACATGGCCTATTCTGAAACGACTCCCACAAGGCTTTTAGCTGGTTCAGTTAATTGGTTGCTCAGGCATTTTCAAAGGAGCTCTAGCTAACCCTATCAAATTTTACAACCTAGCTACCAGAGCAAAAGACCTCTCCTCCTTGCTCTACAGATATACTTTTTCTGTCCTAGAAAGCTAGACGCTATAGGATCCCTAGATGGGACTAGTGATGAAGCACAGTGCTTTCCTCTTGTGTACAGGCCAGTAAGCCGTGTGGTGTACTTGCTTTTTTTTGGCTTTATTTATTTCACTACCAACCAATTCAAGAATAAGAGATGGTTCTTTATCCTACCAAAGTTCGCTTTCTCCGGTGTCCTGTAGTGTTGATGCACCGATTCAAGAACAAGAGATGGTTCACGGTTTGGAAAGGTGTGATCCACCTAAACGCTGTAATGGTTAGCTAAGCACCAAAAGCGGGCGACATGACACGCCCCCACGCCGGCACTGTGCTGTAGCCACAGGCCCACACCCCCTCCTATTCCTCTCCCACAGAGCCGGTAGCCCGGTACGGTCGTGGTCACGGAGACCGATGGACGGCGGCGAGGGCGAGGGGATGCTCCGGCCGCCGCTTTTCGGCCCAGTGGATGGGTGGTGGGTGGTGGGGTCGCGCCGCGGTCTGCTGCCCCCTGGTTGCGGCCGGCCGGGGCGGGCTTTATTCCCGCAGGAGGCGGGACGTATCGCCGACTGGCGTTTACCTGCCTCAGACTCAGAGATGCACCGCACCAACGCGTCGCTTTCTGTGTTTTACAGGGACAGGGACGATCGCGTCGGCGAAAACAGGTCAGGATCCGTGGTGAGTTGCTCAGGACTGCACCGCACCTTGTGATTTGTACAGGTCCCGAGTTACCTAGCCTTGAGAGTCAGGAGATCGATCACACACACATTCGGCTCACATATTCGTTACCATCTTATTACCGTGATAATATTAGTATCTCATACGGTCATACCTTGGACGATATATGACCATACATGTTCAGAACAATCCAGCCCGACTTTAGATCCAGAGGTATCTTGGAGGATCTGCAAAGGACAAACGGATAAGATTGATCAAAAGACGGGGACGTGATGGATGGGTTGGTTTCCATTACCGCTTGCACATGACGGTCGACGGATGTTTTTCCCCTGCAGAATGCAGATTGAAGAGGGACGTGATGGATGGGTTGGTTTCCATTACCGCTTGCACATGACGGTCGACGGATGTTTTTCCCCTGCAGAATGCAGATTGAAGCGGACAGCAGCGATCACTACTCAGAAGTGGCCGGTGGCTGCAGACCCTGCATGCAGTGATATTTTTTTTTTAATTTTAACACTTTTTGAAAACTAATTTTAAATCTAACACGGTCGGATTTTTTTTAAACTAACACTTTTAGCCGCGCCTATTACTCTGGCGCAGCCAAATATCGGTGCCACGCCATGCATGGTGGCGCGGCAGATGGCTGACGTGGCGGCGACCAGAATCGCTGACCGCTGACGGAGAAGGGCCCGCCGCGCCACTGATCTTGGCGCGCCACTGCCGCGCCCTGATCCGTGGCGCGACAGAGCCGAATAAAACCGACCGTCGCTGCCCGCGTCCGCCAGTGGCCGAGCAGCCGCCGTTGCCTGAGCAGCGCAGCAAGGCCGCCTGGCCGCCGCGTCCACCCGCGCCAGCCCGCCGCCGAGCACGCCGGCCGCCGCGGCCGCGTCCGCCCGCGCCAGCCAGCCTGTCGTTGAGCACGGCACGGCCGCCGCTCGCCCGGTGCGGCCGTCGAGCCCCCACGTCGGCGCGCCACCCTCTCCGGCCACGCACGGCGGCTGCCCGCCAAGGACTGCGCCCGCGCCTTCCGGCCCAGTCTAGCGCGCTACAGCGAGGTACTCCCCTAATAGGTAGTAAAATTATTAAAGTATAGTTAGTATAGTTAGTAAAGTTATTTAGTTTAGTTAGTATAGGTAATATAGTAAGTTAGTATAGGTAGTAAAGTTAGGTAGTTTAGTTAGTACAGTTATTGAGTCTAGTTATACATTGGATTTAATCTAATTAGTTGTTGTATTTAGCCTTGTATAGATGTTAATATTAGATTAGTTAGTATAGTTATAGTTACAATATGTATTAATATTACTATGGACATTACGTACGACGATTTTGACGACTTGATGAAGTTTCTTAAAATGCTTTTGCTGATGGATTGTTGTGTTAGGGTTTTGTATGGAGAAAGTGTTAGGAGAGAAGATGCTATGTTTGAGGATATGAAAGAAGAATTGGAATGGTTTGATGAACCTTCTAGCTTCAACGACCTTTGTATCCGTTTGAATACAAAGTTTGACGGTGATTTCACATTGAAGGGGAGGTTTGATACTAGGAACACTAGGGCACACTATGTGATGTAGACTAGACCTGATCTTCCGAAAGGTATGATAGCCTCGATTGGTGGAGACTCGACGTTCACGATCTAGGCTTCGAACCAAAACTTATTCGGACCCCCACAACCGTTACACCACTACTCCGTTGGTTATCAACCACGCGAACGCGATTGACCTCGCCGAGATGGCTTTCCTGCGAGCGAATCGAGAACACAAGTAAGAACGGGATGAACGCAATCTAAAATTGCAAATAAATATGAGGCTTATAAAAATAATAAAGAGTTCAAGTCTTTATTCGAAAGGACTAATCGCCACAGGCGAACAAGATCAAGAACTGGGGCCCTGGTTCACAGCAAGAGGCCTTGGCGGCGACAGTTGCAGCAAAATGACGTCTGTTTTACGAGGAACTCAAGAACTAAACAAAACCCAAACCCTAAGGAGAGCGACGGCTGGTATTTATAAAGTCTTGAGCGTCACACCACTAGACGCGCCCCCTAATAGGTCCAAACACGATACACGGTCCAACGGACCAAAAGACGGTGTCGCAGCACCCTGACAGATTCTGGACGCTACTTGTTTCGATGATTCCCGTTGATTCCGAAGGGCTTTTAACGTGAAACCAATTAGGTTGGCTTCCTTATCCAATTAGCTTTCCATCCATATGTGGATCATAAAAAACAGAGTTCGGATACATCCTGGGTGACCAGTTTAAGACAGACTGGTCCTAGAGCCCGAGCCGGACTTGAATTTGAGTTGGACTGGGCTTCCACCATGAAAAAGATGAATTGGACGCCTATGCTGGACCTCCTCCTCTCCTTGGCTTGTATGCGATGAAGTAGTGATGTCCTCATCACTATGTCCTCATACCCTTACGTGATCCTACTCACTGGTCCTGCTACACTAGGGTTCTCTAAGGTTCTAATGTGCCCATAGTTGAGGTGGTGGTGGAGAATGGGTACATGATGCAGAGTGTTCAGGACAGCCCGTCCATTGACGGTGTTGGAGGCAATGAGCAAGAATTGGAGGTCGAAGGGGAAGCAACTCAAGGTAACAAGGATTTGGATGGTTAGTTGACACAGGAGCAGTTTCATTCAACTGTAGTAAGTTGTATAAGCAATAACTTTGATGTAAATGATTTCGAACGGGAAGAGAAGGAGCAAGAGGAGAAGGACAGGATCGGTGATGTAGTTAGCAGTGATTCAAACGATTCTGATGATGACCAAGGAGGTACAGATGCTACGCCAACACCGGCTGATACCATGCCAGTACCGGTTCATACTATGCCATTACCAGTACCAATTGAGGTTTTGCATGGTGTCCAGGCTTAAGGTAGACTAGTCACAGATTTGGCTGCAGATGATACCCCCTATGATTCATGGGCTAGAATTAGCGAAGTATAGCAGTATGTTCCACCACCACCTTACACAGCGACTAAGCTTGAGCAACTAAGGTCCAAGAACGTACCTTCATGGGTGTTCCGAACTATAGGGATGTCAGCATGACGGATATGGCAGTTTGTGATACCGGTCTCCAGTTGTGTAGGAATTCATTGTATAACCATGAGAAAGAAACCCTTAGAAAGGGGATGATATTCAACATAATGTCAGAGATAAAACTCTTCCTTTAGGACTATGTTGTGTACCACCATAGGCCATACACCGCCACTCATTCGGACCAGGAGTTGAGGTACCACATGATATGCAAAAATAGTTGTATGTGGAGGTTAAATGCACGAAAGAGACAGAGTGATGGCAAGTGAAGGATAACTAAAGTTGTCGAACCCCACACTTACCTAGACAATAGGGGAAGAAAAATCATCAGCAGCTCACCGCACGTTACCTTGCCCGTCGTATATTGGGGCTCGTTGATGATAATAATGACATCTCGGTGTCTTCTTTACAACAGTCTATATCTGAATTCGTTAGGTATGATATGACGTACGGAAGGGCTTGGCGTGCTAAGCAAATTGCTCTAGCAATTCGATGGGGTTCTTGGGAGGAAGCGTACAACAGGGTGCCCCGCATCTTATGTGTAATGCATTACTACAACCCTGGTTTGAAATGATTTGTGGATACCGGAGGGATGTTTTTTCGGGACCCATTGAGGCATGTCCTCTATTGTGTGTTCTGGTCGTTCGCGCAAACGGAACATGCATTCCAGTTTTGTTGGCTAGTCGTACTTGTTGATGGCACTTTCCTGACAGGAAAGTACAAGGGCACCTTGATGATGGCTGCTGCTGTTGATCCTAAGGACCAGATAGTACCCATGGCTTTTGCTTTGGTAGAGGGAGAGAACAATGAATCGTGGTCATGGTTCATGCGGCTTCTACGTGTGCAAGTGCTTGGCCCAACTCACACTATATGTTTGATCTCGGACCGTCATGCAGGGCTTCTTAATGCTGTAGCTGAGCATATAGATGGGTTCCCGCCTCTAGTATATAGATGGTGCATGAGACACTTTGCCGCTAATTTCTGGCAGCATCAACGGAAGTAGAAGGTATGTGACAAGGTAAAGGCTCTATATTGTGTACGTATAGAGCACCAGCTCAAGGAGACAAGAGAGAACTAGATAAGATGGTAAATACAGCGGGAAAGGCCTGGTTAGAGGCGCAGATGGAACATAAGGCTCAGTGGGTGTTATCATATGACGAGGGGGGTTTCAGGTATGGCATCATGACCACTAACTCCTCGGAGTCCTTCAACCGTGTAGTCACCAGAGTTTGATCGTTGCCTGTGTCTAGAATTGTTGAGTTCTCGTTTCATAAGTGCAACGAATATTTTGTGAAGAGGTGGAAACTTGCGCAGAGGAATATAGCTGAGCAGGGGCGTTTTAGAAAGGCCGAAGCTGAACATTTGAAGGAGGCCGAGGAATTGGCCAAGCAGCACACCGCCGAGCCGTATGGACCCCGCCGCCATATCTTTAGTGTACGGGGCAAGGGTGGCACAAGCTTGGGCAGTGAACATTATGGTGGACGAAACTACCGAGTTGATCTTGAAAAGGTATAGTGCAGTTGCAACGTCCCTCAGATCATGCATGCCCCTTGCTCTCATATGATCATGGCCTATAGGGTTCATGGGTACAACTATAAGGATCTGCCATATATGTCACCCTTGTATCTCCGTTCGAACACCGTTAGTATTTGGGAGATGAGCTTCGAGCCATACCTTGACCCGACACAGTGGCCACCTTATAATGGTTATGACTACGTGCCGCATCCAGATCTAATGAAGGTAGGGAAGGATAGGAGGAAGAAGAAGCGACTCAAGGGGGACATGGACGCTATGAGAGGGTACGACGAAGACATGTACAGTGGGGGAGACTTCAATAAGACCTGTGGCAGAAATCTTTACTCCGTTTGCAAACAATTTGGTCACAAGGCTAGCTGGCATAGAAGACGAGGGCAGCGGGTGATTTCATATTGTGTTCATACTGCATAACAAGTAGTTCAAATTTTACAATGCTACATAATGTTAATCTGAATATTGTTAATTTGAATACTCTAACCCTTTTTATCAATTTGTAATAGGATGGCCCCTCCCACGCCACACCAGCTGTACCCCCTTCTTGAGGTGGAGTACGACGACCCCCTTCTTCCATCGGACGATGAGGTTTCCAAGAGGCGTTCGAGGGATCCTTACATTCTAGGGACTTAGTTCATTATGTCGAACTTATGTCGAACGAATATTATCGTCGAAAACTTGCAAACTCATAAACCATTGAAAATGTTATGTGGCAACTTATCGTCCATTTATTTGCTTCATGTTTGTTTCAACTTGCGCACGGTCGCGGCACCACTTGTAGTTTTGTACAGCACCGACAACAACTCAATTGAAGCTGGATGTTGTCTGTCTGAGCCATTGCCGCGTCGTCGTTTATGGCGCGGCACTGACGCATCGTGGACTTTGGCACGGTAGAACCTGAGCTATGGTGCGGCCGAATCAGTGGGCTACGGCACTGTATTCGAGATAATTTTACCCGATTACGTTCATTTAAGAAATTTTGAACGCATGATACAAACAGATGTGATCACTTAAGATCAATCATGGGTAATCCGAGTACATGATACATGGGTACAATACATCAGCAGTTCAAATGGAATATAAGACAACACAATGGAATTTTTACTACATAGCTACATTGATCATTAATAAAGCATGGAACTAACAGTCGACGCAATTAAAAACCCTTAGTCAGAAACATACTGAGTAAGCAACTCATCATCCGAGTACCAATCCTCAACCACAACCCTGTTGCTGTGGCTAGGCTCATCTGCATTGCCCTGATATGCCTTTCGCCTGTAGTAAGCGGCCTCTGCTTCATCTGTGGCCTGAGTGAAGAACGCGTCGTCATCCTCCTCTGCCTGCAAGCCCACCTCTGCTAGAGCGATGAGCTCGCTCAGTCTATCAGTGTCGTTCTCAGCCTCCTCCGCCTGCAAGCCCACTTTTGCTAGAGCGATGAGCTCGCTGAGTCTGGCAGTGTCGTCCTCATCATCGTCCCCCTCATCAGACAACACAATCGGTGATTCAACGGTGCGACCAGCTCGCTTTCTGTGCTCATCTAACTTTTTTCCTCGTACCTTGCATGAGCCACCTCTGCAACATGGTCCTCGCTGCATCCAATCTCTTCATGTATAAAATGCAATCAGTTAGCAACACGACTATATTATATTTAAAATCAGGCAACGGGAAAAAGGCATCGAAGTACTCACTGGCACATCATGAAACAACATGCTCGTTCATGACCTACATCTGTACTCTTGTCTCCTCCCTTGCCTCCTTCCTTGCCCTCTTCTTCTCTAATGTCATCCATCTCTCCAATTCCCATTTGACAAGCCCAACGTCGATCGGGTTACAAATACCGCGTCGTCTAGCAAACTCACGCATCTTGTCTTTGGGATGTTTAACAAAAAGGTTGACGTAGTCAGGTCCATATCCCCTCTTTCGTGCAATTACTTGCTTCCCCTTCAGTTCATCCAAGAACTTAGCTTGACCATCATAACATTCCCACCTGCATTTCTTAGTGCTCTGTTCAAACGATAAATTATATCATATATGTCTTAGCAAAAGAAACAAAATACGATTCCATGGTTACCACAAAAATAACCAACCTCATCATAGTCAATCATATGGCCGCAATAATGGCCTATTCCAAGCTCCGAAGGGACTAGACCGTAGTTTGATTTAACACCACATTCGTACTTGACTGGCGGTGCTTTGTAAATTAACCTTTCTTTCTTCTTTTGCTTTGCTTTTGGAGATACAACCACTCCTTGAAACGACACTTCGCCATTGAATACACCTAAATAACGTGATATTAGTACATGACACATATAGCTCAACATTTCAACACATACACTTTACACTTACTTTATGCTTGTTTGGACACACAAACTCCAACATATTGTCAGGGTTTATCACGGCTCGGTCTCTGCAATGGCACAGAGGAGGTTTCTTGAGTCGTCTAACTACGGCTAAGTGCTTCTCCTTAGCCGTTATTGGAGGAGGGTTAGGGGGAGATGGAACCCACCGCTCGAAGTGCTCTCGTGGATGTCGCCCTCTCCACCAATCATCGAAAAGGAGGTACCTGGGGTCAAACTTGTCTGCACCGTCGATCTACTGAAAGAAAAAGCACCTCTCATAGGCCTACACAACAAAATTCCAACAAAATATTAGTAACCTAGTAATACAAATGAAGAAGAAAAAACATACGGAAACAATTACTTACATTAAAATGACTGCACGTGTAGAAACAATGAGCCGCTGTGTCCGGATGTCTCGATTGAAACACGTCGGCCGGACGATCACAATCACAGTTAGGGACAGAGAGTTCAGGAGGGACGGGGACATCTTTGCTAGACTCGTCAGGGTACAATTCTCTAGGACGACCTCCGTTTTCACCATAACTGCTCCCAAAACATGTCTTCCATCTAATAAAACGGTTCAAATTAAACATCAATCAAAACAACATAAATTAATGTAAAATATAATCATTTGCAATGCAACTAAAATAATATAACCGACAATTATAGCAACAAAAATATACATGGTAAACATACTTCTAACTAAATAATTAACATTAACATTGACAAAATCAAACTAATATCTTCCTTCAAACCGTAGACCATAGTTCTCAAACATAATTTTTTCCTCCTAAACTTAGCTCCCATTCATAATATACTATCCACCATTCAAAAAAAAATGCGCGTCATTACCTTGCACGAGAACGAGGAGGGAGGGAGGCGGCCAGGGAATGGAATGGAAGGGAGGCGGCAATGGAGGGCCGGGCGGGGGCCGGAACTGGCCGCGGGGGTTTTATTCGGCTCTGCCGCGCCACGGATCAGGACGCGACAGTGCCGCGCCAAGATCGGTGGCGCGGCAAGCCCTGCCCTATCAGCGGTCAGCGATTCCGGTCGCCGTCACGTCAGCTCTCTGCCGCGTCACCATGCATGACGCGGCACAGGCATTTGGTCTCGCCAGGGTAATAGGCGCGGCCAAAAGTGTTAGTTTAAAAAAACGGCCGTATTAGATTTAAAATTAGATAAAAAAAAGTGTTAAATTTTTTTTAAAAAAAAATCCCATGCAGTGTAGCAAGAAAAGGACACTGCTACAACTACAACATGGTTGGTTTGCCATCTTTCTTAGGTACTTGAGCTACCTAATATAGTCTTTCTGACAGGACAATATGTAGCCATCTTGTACATTCCAGCATCAACGAAAAAAAGGAGTAGCATTATCCCTCTTTAGTGTGATCTTATTATGGCTTACTTAATCATGTCGGCAAGAGTAGATTCATCAGAACATCCGTAATTGTGAACTCAGCATTCAGGGAACAGAGAATTATGCAAATCTACAATAATTGACAAGTGAAATCTTCAAATTCTTGGTTGCATTACATTCAATTGGTAGCAAACGAATTTGGAATACTTTAGAAGACTTAGCAAATAGAGTTTTTTCTTTCTTTCTTTCAACTGCACCAGTTTCAAGCACAGTAATTTCACGAAAACGCCTTTTCCTATTCAGAACTTCATCTCTATCCAGGATTAAAGAAAGGTGTTCATTTGTCAGAGGAATAAAGAGGAAAAGATATTTTAAAGCATACTTACCGTCAACAGTTGACAATGATATGCAAGCCGAAACCAATCGATCAAAATGTCAGGTCCAAGCTTGCTATAATATATATCCTGTCTCTAGGATAGCTATAGCTAGAAGACGAAGCTAACACAGAGAAGCACCGGTTATTAAAAAAAAAGCACTCTATGGGGACCATATTACGGCAGTTCACTCATACTACCCAGCTTCGGGTGATTCAATAAACTTTGGAAAATAATAGGTAACACATCAGGAAATCAGTAACTTTCTAGGATCAAACCATGAGTAGGTTACTGTTGTCGAGTATAGTCTGATTGACAAACACCAACAATAAAGCCTAGTAGTCTCAAGCAAATTGAGGTAGGCTATATAGAACATAAAAAAATATCAATAACAGTAAACAACATAAAGTAAAAGATGTTTTAACTGTCCCATTTACAGTACCTATACTTTTAAAATCAAACTAAAAATGTCAACTGGCACTTCTCTGGTTGGAAGGTTTAAAAAAGTCTCGATGGTGATATTTTGGTTTAGCTTTTTGTCCAGAGCTTCTTGGACGCCATGATAAGCAACTAGAGTGTTCTTGAGTATTTCCTGATTTCATATGAAATAGAGGTGATGGAAACCATATGTCTGTTCAAAGTCAAACCCCCTGTGATTTTTTTCACACATTCTGAGAGCCTGTTATAGTCATTAAGCAACTGGGTCATTGCTGCTTTTAGAATTGCCATCCCAGACAAAAGGTTACTACAAGAAGTTATGACTTCATTGTGCATGAGCTCTAGAGCAGTTCTCCACTTCATGGCAAAGTTCTTCACAACTGGCTCAACATCAGCAATATTGGTGTCCTCGGTGTAAGATACCAAGTCTTCCGCTAAAAAGAGGATAAGAATAATCATTTTTTGCATATTCCCATGGGTGATAGCATTCACATCAACTGGGATGAAGTTTTCTGCAACTTACAAACATGACTCCTCACAAACCGAAGTAAGTCACTGAAATGTTCCATGAGCAAATCATCCTGTACTCCAGCAAAGATGACATGAAAAACTTTGTTTGAAAAGATACAATGAAATCATTTCAGTTCATAAAAAGGAGCCTATAATATGTAAGATCTTGATAGTAAACTGGAAACAGGTCAATGTTCTTGTGGTGGGGAGGCTATTTAACCTCCCTGACACGTGAGTTTGATTCCTGGGCATTTGGTTTAGTTAAAAGACTTTTTTCCTCGACATGCAGAAGGTTAAAAGGGGGGGGGGGGGGGGGGGGGGGGGGGGGGGAGGAAAATGTAGAAAAGCTTGAAAGAAACTCACAACACTGGTAAATCCAAATAAATACAACAACAACAACAAAGCCTTTAAGTCCCAAACAAGTTGGGGTAGGCTAGAGTTGAAACCCATCAGAAGCAATCAAGGTTCAGGCACATGAATAGCTGTCTTCCGAGCACTCCTATCTAAGGCTAAGTCTTTGGGTATATTCCATCCTTTCAAGTCTCCTTTTATTGCCTCTACCCAAGTCAACTTCGGTCTTCCTCTACCTCTCTTCACGTTACTATCCTGACTTAGGATTCCGCTACGCACCGGTGCATCTGGAGGTCTCCGTTGCACATGTCCAAACCATCTCAACCGGTGTTGGACAAGCTTTTCTTCAATTGGCGCTACCCCTAATCTCTCACGTATATCATCGTTCCGAACTCGATCCCTTCTTGTATGACCGCAAATCCAACGCAACATACGCATTTCCGCGACACTTAGCTGTTGAACATGTCGTCTTTTCGTAGGCCAACATTCTGCACTATACAACATAGCAGGTCTAATCGCCGTCCTATAAAACTTGCCTTTTAGATTCTGTGGTACCCTTTTATCACATAGTACACCAGACGCTTGCCGCCACTTCATCCACCCTGCTTTGATTCTATGGCTAACATCTTCATCAATATCCCCGTCCCTCTGTAGCATTGATCCTAAATATCGAAAGGTATCCTTCCTAGGCACCACTTGACCTTCCAAACTAACATCTTCCTCCTTCCGAGTAGTAGTGCCGAAGTCACATCTCATATACTCAGTTTTAGTTCTACTGAGTCTAAAACCTTTGGACTCCAAAGTCTCCCGCCATAACTCCAGTTTCTGGTTTACTCCTGTCCGGCTTTCATCAACTAGTACTACATCGTCCGCGTAAAGCATACACCAAGGGATGTCCCCTTGTATGTCCCCTGTGACCTCATCCATCACTAAAGCAAACAAATAAGGGCTCAAAGTTGACCCTTGATGTAGTCCTATCCTAATCGGGAAGTCATCCGTGTCTCCATCACTTGTTCGAACTCTAGTCACAACATTGTTATACATGTCCTTAATGAGCCCGACGTACTTCGTTGGGACTTTATGTTTGTCCAAAGCCCACCACATAACATTCCTTGGTATTTTATCATAAGCCTTCTCCAAGTCAATAAAAACCATGTGTAGATCCTTCTTCTTCTCCCTATATCGCTCCATAACTTGTCTTAGTAAGAAAATGGCTTCCATGGTTGACCTTCCGGGTATGAAACCAAATTGGTTCATAGAGACCCGCGTTATTGCTCTCAAGCGATGCTCGATAACTCTCTCCCATAGCTTCATAGTATGGCTCATCAACTTAATTCCCCGGTAATTCGTACAACTTTGAATATCCCCTTTATTCTTGTAGATCGGTACCAATATACTTCTACTCCACTCATCAGGCATCTTGTTCGATCGAAAAATATGGTTGAACAGCTTGGTTAGCCATACTATAGCTATGTCCCCGAGGCATCTCCACACCTCGATTGGGATACCATCCGGTCCTATCGCCTTACCTCCTTTCATTCTTTTCAACGCCTCTCTGACCTCAGATTCTTGGATTCTCCGCACAAAGCGCCTATTGGTGTCATCAAAAGAGTCATCCAACTGAAAGGTTGTGTCCATATTCTCACTATTGAACAATTTGTCAAAATACTCTTGCCATCGATGTCGGATCTCATCCTCCTTCACCAAGAGATGCTCCCTTTCATCCTTAATGCACTTAACCTGGTTGAAGTCCCGTGTCTTTCTCTCACGAACCCTAGCCATCCTATAAATGTCCTTCTCTCCTTCCTTCGTACTCAAATGTTGGTAAAGATCCTCGTACGCTCTACCCTTTGCCACACTTACAGCTTGCTTTGCAGTCTTCTTTGCCACCTTGTACTTCTCTATGTTGTCCACACTCCTGTCATGGTACAAGCGTCTATAGCATTCTTTCTTCTCCTTAATAGCCCTTTGGACTTCCTCGTTCCACCACCAAGTATCTTTAGCCTCACGTCCCCTTCCTTTGGTTACTCCACACACCTCTGAGGCTACCTTCCGAATGTTGGTTGCCATCTTGTCCCACATGTTGTTTATATCGTCTTCTTCCTTCCAAGAGCCCTCTTTGATAACCCTTTCCCTAAATACCTCTGACGTCTCCCCTTTCAGTTCCCTAAATCCAAATAAATGGTTGTAAATATTATCTTGTAATCATATCTTAATGTTCTCATTTCCATTCGCCATATGGAATGTTATCCAAAATTTTTTGAATAATTAAGATTTAAAAAATTATATTTCAAAGTGTAATGTGCATATCTTTACTCATTCCCAAAGTTTAATAAATGGGCAGTGATCCGCCAGTTACCAACAATAAACAATGTGACTAAAGATACTTAGTTTTTTATACCAAATATTTTTACAGTTATCAATATATGTGTCAACCTATCAGAAATATTGTAAAGGGTCAAATCACCCATTTGCGGTCTAAAACTTGCCATTAGTCCCTTATTGCAGCATGGTCGTAGTGGAGATCGGTTTCAACCTAGCATAAGTTCAATAAAAAATACTAGATCCCACTAGCAGCAATCCAAAACAGCACAACCAACAAGCTGCAACCAGCCTGTTAGTTTTCGTGGCTCAGTAATAGAACATAGCGGATACTGAAGACATGAGAGGATTGCTTTACCACAAAAGCCATCATGTTAGTTTCTAACTTCTCTTCAAAATATCTTTGCAGTTTTTTGGCTTCATCACCAGCTTCCTGAGAAAAGAAAAGCTACAGTAAACTTTCAAAAGAATTGTAATGAGTATAAGATGAGAAATTATAAATTGAAGCAGGAAACAGACCTTGAGGACAGAGATGGCCATGTCATAATTATTCAAAAGAAAAAGGTGCTGCAGCTTGGTAGTTGTAAAAGTTTGGGCAAGCCTAATAAGTAGGAGGTCAATAGCTGACTGCAAGCGTTCCAAGTTCATATCAAGCTGCATAAATCATGAATCATACTATCATATAAGCTGGCAACCTAATTACAGCATTCACAGAACCAAAAGCTGAACGGAACAATATCACGATTTGGAATGAATCTGGAACTGGAATTTCCGATCCCTGCCCCACATTTTTCTTGGGAAAGGTCAGAAACTCTATTTTGTATTTGAGTTTGGTACTAAAGAGAGGTATATTGAAGATCCATGCCCCACATTTGAATTTGGAATGAATCTGGAACTGGAATTTCTGATCCCTCCACCATACAAATCTGTTTATTGAGTAGTATAAGAGGTACTATAATTGCCTATTCTGAATAAAGATTTCCAGTTGTAGTCCACTTTTATGAATGTTTTTTACGAAACCTGTGTAGCAGTCCTATTAGAAATCCAACAAGAGCAGATAGACAATTTACTTGCATAACGATGACCAAGTGAACAACTTCAGAAGTGAGATATATGCAAGTAGGTCAGCAAGGTACTATTTAAGTGACCATATAAAAAATAATGTTTTATCAATAGGATCTTAGTATATATATAGCTGCTTGCAATATTAAAAAGGCAGTGGCATTAGGTAATTAAACAAACCTGACCATCTCCGCATTCAGCATTAAGTTGAACAAGGGATGCTGTGAACTCCACGTAGCACCTTGCAATATGGTGTGGATGGGTACCATCTATCCATATTGTTTGCGCATCGCACTGATATAAGCTTTGAAGATACATGTCAAACACTACCTTGAAACGTGGCCAGAGATACATCAGAGCCTAAAGCAGATACAAGAGGGTCATGATCAAGATAAGAAACTAAAAAAAAAGAACAAATGGAAGTTGATAGCTGAGTGATTTATCACTCATACAAAATTGTGGCTCTTTACGAACCTTATCAAAATAGTTATCAAGACAAGGAAGCCGTCTGTCGCACATAACCAACTGAAACAAAAAAGGGACAATATCAATGTTTTCAAGGCGGTAAGGCGAGGCGTGGCGAGTGACTACCGCCTTACGCTTAGGCGAGTAAGGCGTAAGGCGAGGCGACGCCTTACCAACTAAAGGAAATTTTAAAACAGCAGCTCAGAGCAGTATATAGATTTTTTTGAGCAAACTCGGAGCAGTATATAGATGATAAAGAAAAAAGGAAAGGAAAAAAAGAAAAAGAAAGGAGGAGTAAGAAGCCCAGCCCACGTGCACCAAGCAGCCCATGTGGCCCTCACCCTAGTAGCCCTAGCGTGTCTTCATCTCTCTCGGTCTCTCCTGCACTGCGCCGCCGCCGCAGCTTCCGCCTCCGCCCATCTCTCTGTCTCTTCCCTCCCGTTCCCTCCGCCTCCGCCCACCTCTCTCTCTCTCTCTCTCTCTCTCGATAGTGGAAGAGGAACAGAGGAGGCGGGGAAACAGCAGCCTGTCGCGCGGATGGGGAAGAGGGTAGGGGGAGGCGGAGCGGCTCGTGTCCTGCTCGATGGAGGACCAGAGGAGGCGGCGGGGAAACAGCAGCCCACCGGCGGCTGCTCCTCGCGCGGATGGGGAAGAGGGGAGGGGGAGGAGGAGCCTATTCTTGAGGCGGAGGCTCGCCAGCAGCAGCTTCTCCCGGCGGCACGGGCGAACGCGTTCACGCGGGCGAGCAGGTAGGTCCGTCTTCCCCGCGAGCGCTCCTCTCTCTGCTCTCTGATTTCTCCCGCGCTCCTCTCTCCACGCGCGCCTAATCTCTGCGCGCGGGACTGCTCTTTTCTCCCATCCTTTCTCCCGCGCTCCCGCGTTTTCCCGCCGCGAGCATCCCGTATGGCGCCCGCCTTGCTCGATCTGGGAAGAATCGGACGCCAAAGCGACGTTTTCCGGACGCCACAGGCCTAAGGCCGACGCCATACGAATTTGAGGCGAGTCGTCTGCCAAATCGTCTGGCCTGGAGCGCCTTGGCGATTAGGCGACGCCAAAGCGACGCCTTAAAAACATTGGACAATAAGGTGAGCTAACAAGCAAAATGTGCTATATTAGAAAGAAAATAGTTTAGCAAATGATCCATAATCTTATGGTTTAAGAAATTAACTTAGGTGCAATTACAGCATGTGTGATCAGCAATAACACATTTTCTTTTGTTGATTACACAATTAATACGTTGTGTTTATAACTTCCTACCTGGTGCTTCCTAGTTATGCAGATTATGAGCATGAGGCATACAGCATCATGACAATTTGGAAGAGTGATATCCAAATGTTGATCAATAACAGCAAAAGGTCCTGAAAGTAATGGTGAGAATATGAGATTTTGTCACAACATTTGAAGCTGATGCTGCATCATAGATGATACTTTGGGGACCATCATGATTTTTGCCATTGCGAGGATTCCCCTTTTACCCAGGTTCAAGTCCTCTCGAGGCGAATTTGGGTGCTTATTTTCTTATAAAATTCCACCTATTTCCTCCTAGGTTGGTCTAGTTTTTTTGCGATTCTCCTTACAGGATTTTCCGCCCATAGTAATGAAATACATGATTTGCCATATTTGTGCACTCAGGATTTCCCACTTTGGGTGTGTTGGAGTATAAGTGAATTGCCCACCTCTCCCCATCAGCTTAAGCTTGAACTGGTTGGTGTATGCAACTCAATAGGGTGTATTATCTCAGTTTTTTGGCCAAAAACACTGAGTGGAAATATGCTTATGACAAGATCCCAACTAATCCTGCAACGCCCATGGTATAGCCAGGCCCATAACAAATTTTATATCACATTTGCTTAATCCCAGTCAGATTCACTCCATTTGCTTGACCTGTTAATGTTTCACTCAATCTACAGCTGCGAGAATGGTTGTAGTTGTCCAATCTATTCTTTTGAAAGGTAAATGAGGCATATTAGATGTTGGCAGAGTGACATCAAATCTTTTCCCTAACAAAATAAAGAGTGTCCCTGAAGACAGTGGAAAGAAGACAAACAAATCATAAAACAACAAAAGAACGTACCTTCGAAAACTTGATAAAACAGTGCCTCTTCTCCAAAGAATGATTCTATGAAAAGATACCTGAAAAGTAAAATAGAAACTATTGATAATGTTAGCATACACACTTATTATACTTAACTGTAGATCAAATTGATAGATACTCAGAGCTTGCAGTGTCCATCAGAAGCTTCTGAAGGCTCCTGAAAATAACTTCATATGGGTATTTACGAGAGTTGACTTGAGATATATGCGGAACCAAGCCAGGTTGATGAATCTCCTGAAAAGTAAGGTAAACGGGATTATTAAATAGAACAATACTAAAGCAGCATTTGCTGAATGCTGCACCTTGGAGGACTAGGGTCCAAAAACAATGCAACATTGCTGAATCTCCAAACCTAGATAGAGCTCTGTTGGTCGCTAGTAGGAGCTTTTCTATTGGAGCTTGGCAGGGGCACAAGGTATCAATCATTGTTTTTGAGGCGTCGCCTAATCGTCGCCTAGGCGTTGCCTAGGCGACAAGGCGTGGTCGAGGGCCTGGGCGTCAGGGTCGCCACGACCTCAGCGTGTATGGCGTCCGCCTCATAGGATTAGGCGTCGCCTAGGCGCGAATGGCGTCGGGCGGACGCCTACCACCGCGCCGCGGACGCCGGATGCTGGTCGTAGGGGAAGGGCGCCAAAAAGAGCGCGGCCGCGCAGGGAATCGACCGCACGCCCGCGGGAAACGGAAGAGATGTGGGAAATCGACCGCGCGTGCGCCTCTTCGCGTGGGAAATCGACCGCGCGAGTCATTGACCGCGAGTGCGGGCGAGGGGAGAGGAAGAAAGAAGGCAGCGGACGGACCTCGACCTCCGTTGGGCTACTACTCTGCTCGTGTCCACCGGTCGGCTGCTACTCTGCTTTTCCAAATCTCGTACGACGGGAACTTGGTGAGCGCGAAGCCGGCAGCCTCGTCCCACGGCGCCTCGCTGAAGTCCAGCTGCTGCATCTCCGGCACCGTCGACGATTCGGGGGAGGCGGACGGCGACGGGGACGGGCACGAGGACTCAGCTGCGGACTCGCGGCAGGACGAGGACGCGTCGTCGGAGGACGGCGAAGAGGAGCAGTTGCTGGTGGGGGTGGACGACGACGTGGCAGCAGCTGCAGTGGCGGAGGCGGGCTTCTTGGCGCCCTTCTTGGACGCGGCGATGTTCTGGCAGAGCGTCTGGAGCTTGGCGTCGACGGAGGCGTGGAGCGGGCCGCGGGAGGCAGCTGCAGTGGCGGAGGCAGGCTTCTTGGACACCCACTCTTCTGTCTGCTCTGCTCTGCTCTGCTTGAGTGCTTGTACTGCTGCTCTGTACTCTCTGCTTTGCCTCCTCAAGCTCTGCTCTGAATCTGAATCTGAATAT
Organism: Miscanthus floridulus; assembly: GCF_019320115.1. Taxonomy (NCBI): domain Eukaryota; kingdom Viridiplantae; phylum Streptophyta; class Magnoliopsida; order Poales; family Poaceae; genus Miscanthus; species Miscanthus floridulus. The sequence goes on along the minus strand of NC_089580.1, from coordinate 62,661,825 downwards.
GCTATGCTAGGCTCTGCTCTGCTCTGAATATGCTATACTCTCTGCTCTGCCTCCTCAAACATAAGGCTCTTGCTTTCTTTTATGTAGCATCCAGCAGGCACTAGTATATAAAATTCTAGCTTACAACGCCTTACAATATGCGTATGGCGTCGCCTAGGCGTCCGCCACAAACGCCTAGGCGTTGTGAAGGGGGTCGCCGCGGCGCCTCAAAAACAATGGTATCAATAACCTCCTTGCCCAGGGGCTGAATGAGAGTTAATTTTTGGGTCAAGGTCGCCTACTTTGTGTGTCAAGGGCTAGTCTGTTTAATTTGGACATAGTGGTGTGAGTGGGTGTGCCTTGTATGGGTTCTTATCCCTTTTTTTCTTCTTAATATAATGATGCGCAGCTCTCCTGCATGTTCGAGAAAAAAAAACATGCAACATTTTGCATTTGAAGTCAAGGTTTCCATGTTGCTCTGAACAGGAAAAGGATGTTCATAGAGTAAAGCACCTTCTTTGATGTGTTCAATCAAGTACCTTCAGAATATTTGCACGTTCACCTAATGAAAACATGAAACCATGATTTCTCAGATGCTCTCTTCCTCTTATTATAATATCAATGATACTGGTATCATGTCCACTAAAATCATTGAGTACACCAATATCTAGCTTCAACCTCTCCAATGCTTCTACATACACATGAAAGTATGTACTCAGCACCTGTTTGCAAAAGGGGAAGGTGAGAACAAACTAAATCAAGATCACAAGGAACATAACTATCCAGTACAATTACTATGTTCATAGTGGAAGGTCACTATGACACCATGACTATGGGCACCACAAAAGCAGATACATAGGCAATTTTTTCTTACTAAAAGAAGCAGTATTCTGTCATATTCTAAATTCATAAGCTTTCCTCATGAATAGAAAATTCATGGAGACCTACAATTTGAGAACCAAATCAATAATGGGTAGCATGTACTGTACACAACTGGCTGCACAACGACATATTAGTAGGTTGGATGACACCCAGTTCAGATGTTGGTAAAAACATTAGGTAACAATGTGCTTCTGTTATCCGGAAATGACAGCTCCAATGTTCCATCAATACCATAGGAGAAACAAAGGTGCAACAGCTGAGGGCCACTATGTGGAAGGATGGCTAGAGCTTGATGCCAGATAAAGGAATCATAATCATACTGCCTGAGTCTTAGAGACTAGTTCAATATTGTGAAAACAGACTAAATGCAGTTTTCATTATGCAAACCAATGCCCAAAGTAGGCATTTTTTGTATAGTCAACGGAATCACCAAAACTTAAAAGATGAGCATCAAAAGCAAAGTCTCATCCTTCCTCCATCTAGTTAAATCACTTTCAGACACTGAGGCTTATACCTCCACACACTCTTGGAAACCCTGTTCAGATACCAACAATTCATACAGATTTAGTCATGGAGAAACTAACTAAAGGGCGTACCTAGTGCAGAGAGCTCCTACTCTGTGCGGGGTCTGGGGAAGGGTGTTAGTGGCAAGCCTTACCCTCGCCTGTACAATGCGAGGAGACCGCGACTCGAACCCGGGACCTTCCGGTCACAGGCGGTAAGACTCTACCGCTTGCACCAGGCCCGCCCTTCTGGAGAAACTAACTAGAACGTCAAAAAGACTTACCTTATTCATTGTATCAACATATGATGCACACAAATCACCATACGTCTCGGAACCATGCTCTTTAAGAAACAGAACGAGATACCTAAGAAACCATGTAAGCTACAATTATTTCATGCAGCAAATTAATGGAAAGTGGTGTGCATTTTATTGCATTTGCAACAGTGGAATGATCTCAACACAAATAAAGAAAGCAAGCGTGCTATTTTAATCTAATTATTTGTTAATGCAACATATGGTGATATGGCTAACAAATATAGTGTATGATGTGTACTAGATACAACCATAACAGAAACAACACTCTTTCACATCCTAAATTCGGAATTCACTAGTCAAATTGTTCTCCCAATCCCCCAAAATAACAGTAATAATATAATAAATTGAAATAGTTTCTGTACTACCCATATAGTTTAAATTTGAAGCATTATTGAGCATGAAACTAACTCCAACAAATGCACTAAAGGTTTGGTGCATGGCAGTATAAAATTTTTTTAGGTAAAATGGGGTAGGTGACATGAGCAAAATAAAAAGACGAAGAACGAAGAAGAGTTATGCATCAAACTATCATGTGCAGCAGACACGAGTAAATCAAAGGATGGGAAGAGTGTGAATAAGATTTTCCTCATGAACATGCACATTAGAAGTTAACACCTTAGAAGATAAGTGTTGTAAGGAGAGAAAATTTTACTTCATGTATGAAATTAGTTTTGCACGGCATATACCTATGCTTCTGAAGCAAATTTTGTTGCAATATCTGTATATTAGTCCCAGGTTTTCTCATAGCAAAGAAAATCTCCATAATATGTCTGGAAATCTGAAATGGTAAATGCAGCGAAAGATGGGCATGAAACATCACTCCAGATCACATATTAACTACTGAACTAACATAAGCAGAAATTAAGAGGGAACAAACACATCATCCATTAGAACCAGAAACAGTGAATAACCAAGATGATGTAACCTTGGATAGTGCCTTTTGTCGAAGCCTTTCCAATTCTTGCTTAATATCATTCAGAGCTTGTGATGCATTAATCAATGGATCATCTTGAACAAATTTCAACTTTCTGCTAAGGATCTCCAGACTTCTGGCATAACCATCATTTACCTAACAAAAGAAACTGGAATAGCAACTCATATGAACTATATGAAAAAAAAAGAATAGCAAGTCGTCGTTCCTGAAAACTGACAACTTGCAGTGCACAAGATAAAACAGGAAGTAAACAATCAAAATGCAAAACCATAGCATCAAATATCTGAGCTTTTTTAGGACAGTTACCTCTCCATTAATAAGAATATTTACCAAACCAGGAGGAGCAACTATCTCTTCAACAAACCCAGCAAGCTTTGTCTCAACCAACTGGGCATGTTTAAGATTTCATGTCAGCACATAATGATAATAAAGGCTAAAATGCATGAGTGTACCGTGCACTTATGTTACAATTGCAAGATATTAGTGGAAGGATCAATCAAATTGCTGTGAAAATTAATGTTACTTGTAAGCTAATTTGTGAAAATACAGGAAACCATTGATGTTAACATATGGTATTTGCTATGCAAGCTTGCCCTGACCTTGCGATTCTTCAGTTTCAAGCTTATATCCCAGGATTTCTCCTGAAGGCTTCTAATTTCCGAGCTTATCAAACCTATATGGACCTGCCAAGTGAATCATTAAAATTAATTTTCAGTGATTTGATTATAATCAAAAGCTAATTTGAGCAAAAGCTGCTATAGAAGCGAATTTAGTAAAAAGTAAATAAACCATCGTGAACTTGTAAAGCAACACTACAATCGACAAAATCAATTAGTAATGGATTTCCTTTTAATAAAAAGGAACACAGGAGCATTTTCTCTCTTGGTAAAAAAAGTAGTGGTTTGATCTATAGAATGTAAAAAAAAATATTTTAGTGACATCTGGGTTGGTGATTTGTTAAATTCTGGGACAAATTCCATGGAATCAAAGATTACAACAATGCTAAGGAGATTATATATGAATATGTGCCTCCTGTAGTCCTGTATGACAATGTAAAGCAGCCAACCAATTTATCACGCCAAGAGAGACTGAAAGTCCAATTTAAGAGAACATAAAAGTAGCATCAAGTTTCATAGGTAAACACAACCCGGTATCCACATGATCTTTGAAGAAGATAAAAAAAACTATTGCGATCTACAAATACAAACACACCCATGTTTTGTATATCCACATTAACGAACTGCACCACCATTCCAGCAGTTGTTTTGCGTTTGTGCAGAACAACAGACCTACAATCTATTTAGCTACACCCACTGTTCGCCTACACGGCCGTGTAGCCCGTGTACACGCCGTGTACACGCTACACGGTGGTGCGCCGTTTCCGTTTAATCGTCCGTTTACCCCGTTTAATTGACCGTTTAGCCCGTTTAGTGGACCGTTTAGCCCGAATAATGGCTAAACGGTAGGTGACCGACTGTTTATCGTTTAGCGTTTAGAAAAACACTGGCTACACCAATCGAAGGAATTTGACCTAAAACATGGAAATGCAAAAAAAAAAAATAATAATAATGCAAACACTGGTTGAGTATATACCTGGAATCCACTAAGAATTGATCCTATTTGTGACAAAATAATGTCACAGTCATGAATCTGATCATGCAACAGAACAAGGCTGTCATTATCTTCAATATAATCCTGAGGATATAAACAAACATTCTCTAAGACCCAGGTGTTTAGATGCAATATTTCCACATAAAGTTTCAGAATGCATAGATAAAATATATGCAGAATAGCAGAGCATGTTTATTTGGTTGATAAAATATAGGACACGACATTGCTGGCTACGAAAAATATACAGATCTGTTCCATCAGTCGTACAATGCAGCTATTGAAAAACTTACCTGTAAATAAGTTACAACACAAAGGTATAGATTATAAGGCACCAATATATTGTTTTTGACATAAAAAAATGGGTGTCAGAATATGCGACTTGAAGCACTAGAATTGGTTGTTGATTATGAATTTTGCCAAAATGTGAAGGTTTAGCTTGCACATCAGTTCTACTGCTTGCATTGCTACACACATTGCGGCAGAAATTGTACACGTGGTATAACACAAGCTGATTGCTGCAAGTTCTGAAACCATTACAGATTGCACTGCATTGCTTCAGTCTTCAGCGAAGAAGAAACTCGGTTGGTGGATGAATTCCCATGCCATGATTTCCCCCCAATACATGGTGTTCACTGCCTAACTGAAAGGCTTCTGCAGCAGCGCGGTGAGGTAGACCTCGTCCTTGCCACTGTTGCTGCCTCCGGCGACGCTCTTGTCAGCGGCGACCCACTTGATGGTCTTGTAGCCGAGCCTCCGCAGCATGGCGGCATAGACGCCCTCCAGGTTGCTCCTCCGGCACCAGAAGCGGTCCACCCAGAGCAGCCCGCCGGGGCGCAGCACACGGTCGGCGTCGTACCACAGGAACTCCAGCGCCGCCTCTGGGATCCAACGGTTCACGGCGTGCCCCGCACGCACCACGTCCATGGTCCCGTCTCCCACCGGGAACCGCTGCTGCAGCGGCACGTGCAGCGGGACCACCCCACGCGCCGCGGTGGCTTCCGAGTAGGGCGCGCCCAGGTTCATTGTGGTCGTCAGCACCGTGGCGTTGGCGAGCTTCTTGAGCCGCGCCGCCAGCGTGCCCGTGCCGCCGCCGATGTCGAGCCCGAGCCGGATGGGCCCCGCCCGGCTCAGCGAGGCCAGCCGCAGCAGCTGCGGCGCCGTCAGGTCCAAGGGCCCCCGCGAGCGGAGGAACCGTGCGGCCTCCGTGCGCGCCACGTCGAAGCCCAGCGACGGCGGCAGGCAGGAGAACGATTTGCACTTGCCCTCCTTGGGCCATCGGACGGCGGCGTCGGGAAGCGGGGCGAAGGGGTCGGTGGGGAGGAGTTTGGATGCTGATGCGGGTGCGGTGGGGGAGAAGCACCTGCGGCGCGGGAGCGGATGGCACCCGCGGAGGAGGAGGGGCTCGGCGAGGGAGAGGGCGTCGTCGGGGCAGGGCGCGAAGGGGGTGTAGGACATGTAGCGGTGGAGGAGGTCCGGGTGTGCGGAGCAGGCGGACGCGACGGGGGCGAGGCGGGAGTAGAGGACCAGCTCCGCCGGGGGAGGCGGCGGGGGAGGGGACGACGAGCGGAGGTGGTTCAGCTGCGACACGCCCGCGCGGATGGCGTCCAGCTGCCGGATGAGGACCAGGTCCTTGTCGCCGTCCCGTTGCTGCTGCTGGAGAAGGAGCGGCGGCACGGTAGCGGCGCGGAGGGAGAGGTGGTACAGCGACACCAGGTTGGTGGCCACCACCGACAGCAGCAGCAGCACGTTCAGCTTCACGCCGAGGTTGAGGCCACCACCGCACGGCCATCGTGCTCCTCCACCACTGGAGGCGGAGGCCACCCCCGTCCTCCCCATCGCTGGCACGACTGGCTTGGAGAATGTCGGCGGGATCTGGGGGCAAGACTGCTACTGCAGTGATCTCTGAGCTGAGACACTGGTGAGTGGTGACTGGGGTTGACCACTTAACCCCTGTCTGCTTAACACTACACGGTCCACTTGACCCCTGTCTGATTTTGATTTCCACAAGGTCCACGTATATTTGGTACAGAAGTTTCTTGTATTTAGCAGTTAAACAACATGGTACAGTGATCCATCAAAAAGCCGAGTGTCCAATAAAAGCATCCATGCTAACTAAGATTTCAGAAAACCTTGTTGAGCCAGATAAGACAGCATCACAATACTTTATCAATGAGGTTTGGCAACAGGGTCTATACTTATTATTGGGAACAAACAAATCATAATGATAGACACGAAACGAAAAAAATTTCATTTATTTGAAGTTTCCTGACATGACCACCATCTTTTCCTTGTAGGAAATATAGTTTCAGAAAGGAAATTATACATCCACCGTAGTGGATTATTCCATTAAAAAAATATGCTAGCCATCAGTTCTGAAAAAAAAAACAAATATGCTGCAATGTATAAGTGGTTTTAGCAGTGGCACAGCTATAGGTTTCAGTGACTCATACTTGAATAAGAGCTTCTTCAATATGACCTAGGTCGCCCTCAACCAATGTTGCCATGCCTCGCTGTTTTTCACCATTGGTTAAAATACTTACTAGTACCTGGATACAACAGAGAGAAGCATGTAAGGCCGTCTGCAGTGTGGTAGTAAAGCCAGAAAATTTGTGGGACCAGATACAGCAAATAGAGCATCACTCAAGTGGGATGGAACCGGTGCTACTTAGTACGTGGGGCCCACAACTCTAATAAAATATTCATTGTCTTTCCAACCATCCGCACTTGCGCGTCTCCTAAGCTCAACTGCCAACTATTACTACAGTAGCTTTATAATTTTTTAAGAAGTTTGAACCGGAGCAAGAACGTTTACCGCTCCACTGTTTTTTGGAGTCGCTCAGAGTTGGAATCGCCCCCTCACAGTGGCAGGAGCGGTGCTCTACTTTTCTCTCTCCTTTTGAGGCAGCACTTAGGCGACACACTGCGGACGGCCTAAGCTTTTGGTATGACTGGTATAGACTTAAGAGGAAAGATATAGATCAAGCTTCTAAGAACTTGAGTGAGGTATGTTGGGGCTGGAATGCTAAACATCATCTGGAAGGTGTGAATTTTGGCATTTGGTAGCCCAAAATGCATCCTCAATGTGTGAATGGTAAACTGAACAATACACACATGGTCCAGTATGTTAAAATGCTAACTATGCAGTTTAATTATGTGGCTCACATGGGAACAATATCAAACAACATGCAAATCAATAGTTCATCTAAAATGTAGAATGAGAAGTGTCGATGCCCTTGACTGACATCATAGTCCTTGTGCTCTTCAAGTTCCTCCTCCAACTCGTCCAGTGATATGTCCTCACTGTTAGAATAATAATACAGAATATAACATAAACGATTGGTGATATGTCGTTCAATGAAAAGCAGGTTATGGTGAAGCGGTGGCAAAATTAGAAATCATAGCACAGCTAGAATTCAAATTCTAATGCAACTGAGATTGATGCGGTACCTTTCAGATTCTTCATCAAAGGTGATATATCGTTCGATTCGCTTCTTATGGGTCCCAGCCATATGAATTGGCTGATATCGCTTCACGTGTAGTTCCTCTAGCAAACCGTTAGAAAAAGTTAAAATAGCAACAAAAAAAATGCATTTGTCGTTTTAAAAGTAGTTGAATAGATAGGGTGACCGTGCTGCGAAGCATGAATGGACGCGGCAGGGGAGGTAGGTACCACGCCTCGACCTGGAACTGGGGCGCCGCCCGGCTGCCGGCGACGCGCCTCTCGATCTCGCTACCTTAGCCTCGCGATCGGGAGCGGCGGACGGGGTGGTGCCGTCGTGGCCTGGTGGGATTTGGGAAGTGGGAGAGGCGGAAGCGAGGCTCGGGTTGCGCGGACGAGGCGAAGGAAATGGAGAGAGGTGGGCCGCGATCCGATTCGCGCGTTCGTGCCAGCGACCGCGCCGACCCCTCGCTGCGGAAGCCGTGTCGGTTCTATTTTTGGGCTTGTGGGAGCCGGTTGGTGCTTGGTGGCCACGAGTGTTCCTGCCTGCCCACCAGACCAGCTCAACGTTGATGTCTCCCAGTTTTCGTTGTAGTCACGTATCCTCAGGCTGAAGCGACGCGCCCGTCGCTAGCGAACCCGTGTCTTCGTGAATGTCTGTAGGCGTACGTTACGAGTAGTATATGTTTCAGATGCAGCATGCACCCTAGCGGTGTTGCTAACGAAGAGAATGCAGAACGACACGTGCAGTGCAGTGCAGTGCGCCCCCAGCGGCTTTGCAAGTTGCAGCTGCAAGGACGCAAACACATTGCACAGAGTGCACGCTAGGCACAGGCGCACCAACTTGGCCCGCCAATGCACCATTCGCCAGGCACCGCCAACAAGTTAAAAGATGGATTTGGGATTCACCATTTCACGGGCCAAGATCAATCAATAAATCTACACAAAGTCTCGACGCGCACATTCTGCTGCAGGGGGCAGTTTGTGCGCCTTGTCTGCATGACCTAACGAACAGCAAGAGAACTAAAACAAACGATTGTTCCTTAACAAACAGACTGTAAATTCCTGTAGGTATAGTCATGGTGACACATAAATACTGCAGACTTTTCAACAGATCGCCAAAAGGTGAACCTGCAACCAGATAAAACCTTTGTTAGTACTAGTTGGTCGAAACCACAAGATCAAAGAAGTAACACTTGTTGAGGTGCAAATAAGGGCAGCATGAGCCATAGCGCAGACAGACAAAAGGTTCTGCCAACTATTTAAGGTAAAAACAAAGGTCAACAAGTTGAAGCTAACATACGACTGCCTGGTATTTCTTTAGTATAATATCTTACACGCTGAATGATTTAGCATGCACCTGGTTCAGTTTACAAATGTCATCAGTGCAGGTGGTTCTTTAAACAATATATATATTTAAGCTGAAGTGTCCCAGTTATTAACTTTCTCTATGTTCAAGTCATTGTCATCTAGAAAACATCAGATTCTCCACGCCTTTCTTATTTTATAAAATATATAACACGTGCCCAAGAGAATTCTGGATTTCACTGTGAAAGCCTTGAGACATTATCGCTAGTGCTAAGGAAGATGTGCCTCATCCTCTGTTTTCGTTAACAATGAAAAAGGAAAATAAATCCTAGGTCTTTTTTTGTTGTCCTGCAAGGTGGTTAAGTGATTATAAAGCAGAAAGACAGAAACACTAAGCAAAGCTACTCCATGCTGGGTCAATGGTTCTGTAGATTGACCTATTTCTGAATCAACCATTACGGAATAATAACAAACTAAAGCAAACAAAAAAAATGAAACAAACTAAAAACCAATTGAAATAAACTAGAACCATTCTAGGATTCAACTAGAAGACCAGAAATGCAGTTCCAAGGGAGCAAATACAGTGATATGAATGTTTTGTTACGCTCATGCATCCAATCCAATGTTGATAAATTGACATTTGTTACAAGGATTAAGGAACGACACAAACAGAAGTATGGGCAGAATAATATACAATTCTGAGCACTTTAACAATCCAAGTCATAATTTACTTTCAATCAATCATTTTGTATTGGTTAACTATGCAATATAAGTAAACCGAAATGATATACTGCCAACATTGATATAGAACCCATGGGAACCATGTAGGTAGCCAATTGTGAAGTGCTTGAAGTGCTATGCTGAGAAAGATGTCTGTATAAACCAAACACACTAACCTTACAAAAACTTTTCTGATTGTTCTGTTACCCATCCTGAGGATAGTCCTAGTCTAGAAATGATACTTGCATCTTAAAAACATTCCAGAAATCATAATAAGAGATAGACAGAAAATGTTGAAAGTAGAATCTATCAAGTCCCACAGGATGGTTAATAACTAGGAAAAAGAAAAATCCACTATATAGACAGATGTTTACTATGACTAAAAGCATGCTAAAACAATGAAACAGCACATACTGTCGTAGAGATATTTTTGATGCAGAAGCTATAGCCTTCTAGGTAGGCAATTAATAAGAACATACAATCATGTTGATTGCAAGCTTCTCAGTTTGCAAATCCTATATTCTTAACAAGACAATTGATCCCTACAGTTATGCTAGATATAGGATTAGAAGTTATTGTGTATAACCAAAAAGGTTTCTTCTCCATAAGAAAATAGAGCCTTTCTGAAGAAAGATATTGTTCCTACAAATAGCTTTATATAGGGACATATCCATGTACTCCTGAAAGCAGGTGATTATCATAGTTGACATGAGAGGGTTGGAAGCAAAGAAGCATAGGTTTTGCATGAGATTCCTGAAGTTTCCTCTGCTTCAAATAAGGAATTGATCCCTAATCTTGTGATTTGCAAAGGAAGTGAACATTCAGCCAAAAATAAAGACAGTGTTCCATTTAACATGTACACTTGTAAGATCATAAACCCAAAAAAACTTGGTCAACAAATTTGGCATATAAGGCAATTGATCTGGTGCATTTAGGGTAACACAGAGTACTACCATCCATTGTTCAAACACTACATTTACAACTGGATTCAGGGAATTGCTCATGACATAGTTTCAATTGAACCAATAATCTCTACAGGCAGTGGCAAAATTCCCAAAGGAGTTGAGAGGGGACCAATGAGAGTGCAGATTAGCATTGCATACAGCAATTAAATAGTGAAATTAGCTATTGCTTAAACAAGTTTAGGAGGTTAGTGGGGGCCATGGCCCTCCTTGGCCTTAAAGAAGCTCTGCCACTCTGTCTACAGGTAGAAACACGCCTTATCACTGCAAACACGATAGAAACATCAAGTTCATTTTGTTTTAAGATGATAGAAACTTGTTGTAACAGTGAACAGCATAGGCCACAGTTGCTGTATGAAATTTAAAGTCACAACATCAAGTATATTCAGAATCGAATAATTAACTAACTAATTGTACTACTTCTCCAACTTTTCCTGTTTTACCAAGGCTTATAAAGATTTCTCTATGTATGATATGATACCCATATAACAAACACAAATGACATTGCCTTTTATGACATTTTCACTATATTTGGGCGGTTCCTTCCCCGTGGTTAAAAAGAAAACAGTTATTCCAGTCAAAACACAGAACAAATAAATTGAGCTTTGATGAGAGAATAAATAGTTTCAAGCAGGTTACAATCCACTTCAAAAAAACTATATAGCTGGTAACGGTTGCAGAATTTTATTTTGCAAATATACCTCCAGCTGATTTGTGATCAATTCTTGCTGCTGGGTGGGCCACCATCTTGCGAGCCACTGCCTTGTGAGTTGCTACCGCTTCCTCCACTGTTCCCATCCTGCTGCGATGTCTGCCCGCCCAATCCGCTGAATGGCCATGGGAGCGACACATTGAACCTCCTCTCAACCACCCTTGGACTCTCCTGCCTCTCCTCCATTTGTCCATCAGCAGCAGTAGAGCTCCCAGATGCAGCTGCAGCAGCAGCAATACCAACAGCCGGCTGAGGATTAGAGACCTTCCGCCCCTCATAGTCAGGATCATCAGTGGGCAGCTCAAAGCGGCAGATGGGGCACGAGTTGTGAAGCTCAAGCCACGGCACGATGCAGTCGGTGTGGTAGATGTGCTTGCAGGGCATCTGCTTGGCCACCTCTCCAGGCGAGAAATCCTCCTTGCAGACGGCGCACTCAGCGCCCTCCGCGGCTGCAACCATGGTGTGAGTCACGACAACATCGGGGAGCGAGGAGAGGGCCGACTTGGCAGCCGGCGGCGTGCCATAGCGGTTGGGGTCGTTCTCGGCGAGCTGCTCGATGAGTTGTTCGAGGCCTGGGCCGACGAAGTAATCCCCGAAGCTTGCCCCGCCGATGCGGCCGAGGCCGGGTCCGGAGCCGAGGTTGACGCTGGGGTCGTCGAGGAGGACCTGGATGTTGGCGCCCCCCTCCATGAGGCTGTGGATGTAATTCTGGAAGAACATGACCGGGTCGAAGGGCTCCGGCTCGTTCTCAGGGGTGGCCGTGCCGGCGGCGGCGCGCGAGCCGGAGCCGCCGCCGGCCCTGATGGGGGGTTGTTCGCCCCCGAGTCCGAGGAAGATGTTGAGGATGGAGGAGAGGTCGTTGGGCTGGGACGGGGAGGTCGCGGCGGAGGAGGACGAGGAAGAGAAGGGAGGGGACCCGCCAGAGCCGGCGGCTGCTGGAGCGGCGGCGGGGGCCGGGGCGGTGCTGCCGGCGGGGATCGTGGTGGAGGAGGCAAAGGGGAACGGGAAGGGGAGCGGGATGAAGGTGGGGGCAGGGACGGTGACCTCCTCGAGGAAGTCGCCGTGGCACTCGGGGCACGAGAGCTCACCGGCGGCGGCGGCGGAGGCCGCGATGAGGACGGTGCGGTTGCATTGGTAGCAGAAGTACTGCTTGCGCGCGGCGGCGGCGTAGTAGGCGGCGGCTGGAGTCGACATGGCGGCGCCCGGCGATCTCGCGGCGGGGGTGGATTGGGATTTTTTCCCCCCTCTCGCTCTCTCTGACTCTCTCTATGGAATTTAGGTCATCGATTTTCTAGCGCTGTGTTTTGCGGCGAGCGAATAGAGATTTCCTCCGGATTTTATTTGTGTTTATTTATTTATTATACGAAGCGTGGGAGCACGGGATTAGAGAGGAGAGGACACCGTGCTAGGTGTTGGCCGGTTGCGTTGCGAGCTCTCGCGGTGGGCGTTTCGGTTCGAGGGTCAGTAACACGGCAGTAGTAGATCACAATTGATTTGGACGAACCCTCACGTTTCATTCATGCGTATAATCAGATCGTGTTAGGACTGTTTTTGTTTCGGTGCAAAGCGTAGTATACAACTGTTAATGAGTGTTTCTTTTGGACTCGTCAACATAAATAATCGCACTTCACGCCATATAATATATTCCCTTTTTTTGTGAACAATTCCCTTTATTTTTTTTAAGAAAACAAAAAACAGTTTTTCGTTCTTGATAGCGTGAACAAACTATTTCTCCGAACCAATATTTTCTTAAGAATTAGATTTCTCCATTTTTTATTACCAGGAATAACATCTTAAGAATTAGATTTCTCCATTTCGTTATTTCCCAGTGGTAACCCACACTTCGGTCAGGTTTAGATAGCTTTTTTTTTCCGGAGAATCGAGTTTAGATAGCTAGGACATGTCCATTTGTCCTTTCCAATCCTGGATCATTTCTCTTTTTCAATATCCAAAATGGTATTAGACCTATCTTACTTTCTATTTCCCTTTTCCACCTCTCATATCCCAGAATCTAAACATCACCTTAGGGAGTGAGCACGGGTAGAACACTAGAGCGGCAGTGCGGTGTTGGAGTGAAATAGACAACAGCAACAACAATAAGAACGGGTCCAATTTAACTTCAACTTGTCAACCCATATATATTTGATTGTTATAAGGGTGAATATAAGTACAACCAAACAAATGTCTAGAAGGGTCTAAACCCACGTAAAGTATTCACGAATCCCACCGTTGCCCATCAACCAATATGAATATGACCATCCCAGCGAGGCAACGCCCGACGGGAGCCCAAAGAAGAGCACGAAATGTCAATTCCATCAGTTGGGCGTTGCTTCGTTTCTGTTTGACTCCTTGCCTTCGCCCACTCGCCGATCAGCCAATGGATGTGACTCGTGAGCCTGTGCGCCGTGTGGTTGTGCCCAGTGACGCCACGCCATCTGCCCATCCCATCTAGCCGAATGCAGGGGTCAGGCCGTCAGGGGCCTGCGGCTTGCCGGTTGCTGTCTTGCCAGCGTGCAGGCTGCAAAGCTCAGGCTTGCCTCCAGCAGAAGTGCCGAAGCCAAACTGCCGATCGACGAGGAAGCTATCAATCCGATCTACTCGAGGTTTGCATTTTTTTTTCTTGTTCGATTTTACACAATTTAATCTTGATTACGGATGGTTGTAGATACATGTTGTTAACTCGTATGGTCATTTGTTTTCCTCCTAAGTTAGGTGTTGGGAATTTTACAATGTTACTTAAGAAATTTTTGTTTGATCCTAATAAAAGAAAACGAAGGACACTAGAAGATATTTTATTCATAAAAATATCATCTTTAATGATTTTGTATCAAGAAATACCTAAAGCATCTTTTCATGAGAAGCAATGGATATGATTGAATTTTATCCTTCATTTAAGATGATCATATTAGTTGTAGCTTATTTTTCTTTTAGTCCCAGCACAGGCACCGTCAAAAGTAACTCATCATCGGACGTTTCGACGTGTGTCAGGGGAAGTTCTGATGTAGCGTCCGCAAAGCTTGTCTAATAAGATGTTTGGCTGATGTTTTTGCGGCTGATAAGTCGACTGATGTTGTTTTGTTGTGAGAGAAAAATATTGTACTATGATTAATAAGTTTGACTGATAAGTTCAAGCGAACATGACATAAGCGTGTTCCGACACTCGGAAGTTCAGATTTTTGTAGGAAGTTTCGATATTGCTTGCGCACACAAGGGCTGCCTAAGTGTGTTGCTCACGTTGGAAGTTTCGATGATTCTCCTTCACGTCCTAGCGATCTTGTCCGTATTGTTCCCTGTATGAAATCCTAGTCGTCAGAAGTTCCGATGTCACTCAAAATAGCTAAAATATGCTACAGCTATAAATATCACTCTCATTTACTTATGTTACATACACCATAACTCTGGCCCTCAGCCAAAACAACCCACAAGCATTCAAAGTTCTCTTTTCTTCTCCTTTTGATTTCCAAAGCTAAATCTTACAAGAGATTGAGGCCATGTTTAGATCGTAAAAAATTGCAACCCGATGAATAGTAGCGCTTTCGTCTTATTTGGTAAATATTGTCCAATCGTGGATCAACTAAGCTCAAAAGATTCATCTCGTGATTTCCAACTAAATTGTGCAATTAGTTATTTTTTTACCTACATTTAATGCTCCATGCATGCGTCCAAAAATTGATGTGATGAAGAGAGAGTGAAAAAACTTGGAATTTGGAGGTAATCTAAACAAGGCCTGAGTTGAGAGATGGGTTTTGGGTGAGAGAAATTAAGATTCAATGCTTGAGCACTTGAATTTTTTGCCAAGCCGTTTGAATTTGCGTTCATTATTTTTGGGGCTTATGGAAAATATACGATTTTTCTAAGGTGGAGCCTTGCCGCTGATATGTAGGTCCCATATGTTAGATCCATGCCACGTAGGGTAGCAGGACGGGTAAACGCTTGTTTTGGCTGAGAGGAGACCCGTTACAATTTTAGGAAGCCAATGACGCATTTTGGGACTTTAGAGACCTAGATAACATCTCTGGACAATTTTAAAAGACCGCCGGTGAATTTTACTCTTACGAATAAATAAATAAATGAATAGATACTGATATGGATGCTTCTTTTAAATAAGGTCAAGGTCATGGATTTATATATTATTAATCAATATGCAGTTTTCTGGATGTCTTTTATTCAGTATGCAAATTTATGGATGCCTGTTATTCAATATGCAATTTCTGGAGTGCTTATGCTTAAAGTAGCATCCATATCTTTCCATTCATTCATTTTAAATTTTCTCCATATGCAGATTTATTTAGTTAGTTATAGGGTAGCGCCTTCATTTATAATACTGAAAGAGATATAGGCTGCGTTCGCTGGTCTGGTTTTTCCAGACCAGCCGGCTGCTCCTCCTCACAAAACATTGTTCATCAACAGCCGCTACAGTGTTCTTCTCTCACAAAACCAGCCAGTTTCAACCAAGTTTCAGACCAGCGAACGGGGTCATAAAGGGTGGACGGGGTGCCTTGCAAGAGCACAAGGGATAAAAGACAAAGCTATATATGTCAAAAAAAAGCATGTTAAAATAGAGGTGGAGTGCTATTTCATGAATGCATTTAATCTCTCAGGTGCTATTCTGTGAAATTCAGTAATTACCTGTGCTGTTTCTAGAACACCAGTCCAAATTAGTGCTGTTTTGAAAATTTTCCCCTTTCTCTTCGCAATACAAGTAGGGGCACCACGAAGAGAGGTTGGTTATTACGCTAAAAAATGATCAATAAGTTGTCTTTTGATTTTAAAATATATTGCCATCGTAAGGCAAAAGAATGATAGGAAATATAGTGCTAGTTGGTGTGAGTGTGCTTGACAAAGCGTTTTAGTTGTATCATTCTCGTTTCCACATTCTTGGATCTTTCGCGTAACGCTAATGCTAGGAAGCGGATGTTCGTGTAGCCGAACGTTCGCGCGATGCCAGCCCAAGACTCTCCGCTCCTCAGTTTCTAAATACAAAAAATCAACTCGTCCACGTACTCGTTTCTATCTGCTCACTTGCTCCTATCCGCTCGCATGCCCCCTCCGGCGCTTGTTGCTGGCCTAGCCAGGCACGCGCGTGCGACTGCCTCTGAGGCGCAACGCTCGGGCGCCAACCCTGCTAGGCCACTCCGGCGCACCGCTGCCGCCATACCCCGTGGCGCCTCCGTCCCACGCCACGCCTAGGGTGCGCTGGCCCAGGCGGCCGAACAGGTGCTTGTCCAGGGGTGCTCGCGCGCCTCGCACATGTGCTCGCCTGGGCCACCGAGCAGGTCCTCGCCTAGAGGCGCACTGGCGAGCTCCATGCGCCACGGCGGCGTCGAGCTCCATTATTCGTCCAAGCAGTGAGGTGACATTGCGTGCTGGAACACATGTTGCAAAAGTATGCTTCAAGTGTTTCAGATGTTTCATTTGGATGTTGCAAGTGTTCATATGGATGTTGCAAAAGTAGAGTGAGATGTTGCATATGTTGCAATAGTTGTACACGTATGTTGCAAGCTTTTGTTCCTAATGTTTTAGTTGTTTTTCCAGATACATGTTGTAAGTGTGTTTATATGTTGCATGTGTTTCACAAATATGTTGCATGTGTGTTTATCTGGATGTTGCATATATTTTTGCAATGACGTTTTCAGGTGTTTTCATAAGTGTTTCACACGTATGTTGCAAGTGTTTCAACTGTTTTCGAACGTATGTTGTAAATATTTTATTTGGATGTTTTAAAAGTAGATCGGGTGTTGCATCTCCCTTCTTGCCTTGTGCTTTCTTGCCTCAGTGTCTTATTCTCTTCTCGATGCTGGTGATGTTCGGACGATGTGGGCCCACGTGGGACGGGTGGTGTGGGTGGGGCGAGTCATTCGAGCGGCGTAGAATCCGAGCGGGTGGAGCGTGTAACAGAACCATCCAATTTATAAGAGCACAAGTACAATAGTAACCACTGAGACAGTCAAACCATCATAATTGAGCCCATATAAATCTGGTAGTCCGTCGAGTATCACGAAGGATCTCGAATCAACCAACATACAAGCCAAGATCGTATATGATTCAACATAGAAACCACATGTTACAACAAGTTCACAAATAGTTTGTCATACATCGGAGTTCCAACATAGTTATTACAACATCAGTTTAACAGTAGCGGAAGCAACATAGTTCTGAATGACATCAACAGTAGTTTAGATACATAGCCAGTTTTCACAGTCATCTCCAACAAAAGCACAAGGATGAGATGATACATAGAATGACCATGCCCATGGTCCTATTCCTCATCCACTACAGGAGCAAAGTAGTGCTTACAGTAACCGTGGTACATCACGCTATCTGCAATAATAGAGAAATAAACCCTGAGTACGAGAAGGTACTTAGCTAGACTTACCCATCATAAACAAAAAATAAGAGACACCAAGGATCATGTAAGGCTTATAAGTGGATCTGGTTGACATCATTTGCCTACAAGCCAATATTTATCTAGTATCTTTTAACTTTGGAATAACAAGTTTATTATTCCTGTTCCATTCTAGATTAGCATCTATCCTATGCCAAACATGTTGTATACCATTAAATCATCACGATAGTAACCATATCCAGTTGAGCATTTTCATAATCCACATAACCAACACTTTCATCAATTACTACGATGAAGGAGCTCATGTCAGGTTCTCACTATTCGGGAGAGACGACGATTCAAATCGATTCCTACCCAGCTGAGGAATTATTCCTAACACACACCCATACTTCCCCCGTTAGGGTCGCATCGGGTCACCTTTGGTACAACTCAAGTCCAAATCGTGGGTAAGACCAGCGCCGCACCCTCAAAGATACTACCAATCTGCCAGGAGGCTCAGGACTCAAACCCGCCCTTGGACTCACGCCATTGGCTCTCCGCACATCCTTACTACCTCTAGGGTACGCACTTTAATTGCTCATGTCCCTGGCCTGAGTTGAGCTACTCGGCTTCACGGTCAAAATGACTTATCCGGCCAACTATGTGAGAGGCATGCGTTCAACATGACAAGAGGGCCTACAACGGGCGGTCCTTAAACAACATAGACAGAATCACTATAAGTCACCACACCTAACATATAAGATTCCATCTGGTCTCCAATTGTTCAACATCACCAGGTTATGTCCCACGATAGCACAATATAGCCAACCATGATCAAGTCACCACCTATAACTCGCAGGTGACAGGAAATCACCCGACTTCTACTGATCTAAGCATGGCTAAGCATAAGGTCGATCCTGGACCTACATAGGATTCAAGATAGATATTTCTAGACAAGGAAAGTATATACAACAAGTGGTTCCAATCAACTCTTATAACCTAATGCCTCAAATATAAAGGACTCAAGTAATATCTTGTAAAACATGGAAGACTTAGAATGCTCCGGGGCTTGTCTTTCACAAACGTGGCTGACTAGTGGTCAGGGCACTCTAGGTGATGTGACAATGAGCTTGGTCCACATGCGTGGCCGCGCGATGGCGCACAATGCATGGCAGTGCTCTCACCGTCCCGGTGAGATGGCGGTGGGAGAGAGGTATCCATCATGCTGTTAACTAGACCTAGGGTTACCCTACCGAAGACGCGAGAGGACGAAGGGATATGGTCAAGTAGCTCGACGATGGCGAGCTCTAGTGCCACGACGTCAATGGTGACCGCACGTAGAGCGACGACCCATTCCGGCACCAACATGCCGTGGCATCATCCCTAGATTTAGCCTAAGCTACAAGACTCTAACGGGGTGCTAGACCAAAGGAGATGGAGGCATGCAGGGCAATGGAATGTCCGGGCCATGGTGAGCCACGAGCGTGGTGGTGCTCTAGTGATGGTGTGGTGGCAGTGAAGCGAAATGCGCCCTTACCCTGGCTCGGCAAGTGGGGCAAGCGGGTTGGGGTGGAAGAGGTGACGATGGTGGAGCTGCTAGCGAGCTAGATTGGACGATGGTGCAGCAATGGCGGTGAGAGGGCATGGCGGAGCAACGGCGATGGCACGGCGGTGTGGTACTTCGCTTTGCTCAGGCGTGGGCGAGAGAAGAGCATGGTGCGAGAGTGAAATGGATCGAGCAGCAGAGGCGCGCGACTTAACCCTCCGTGCTGGCCTGACCTGCCGGGCCAGCGCCAGCGTACGACCACCATGTGGCATGCCTGGCCTGCCCTCGGTCGGCCACTGATGGCGGCGTTGAAACAACATCAGGTCCGGATGAACGTGACTGACAGAGCTACTTCACGAGATCGTCACTCCTAAACCGTCCGTCCTTTGCAAAAACTTCTTTAACAAGAATAGTAGAGCTACACGAGGATCTACAACTTTGATTAAATGAGTTTAGTCTAAATTGGTCTAGTTTATAAACTACAGCGCGTCAAACATAGGTTCATTAAAATGGTAAACCACCTCAAGACTTAGAAAAATTTCCAAGTCGAAAATAGTAATTCTATTGCTACTTGTGGACTATTTTTGAGCATGCTATGCACCGAATTAGGTCTTGACCCAAAAATAAAAGTTGTTACTCTAGTCAAGTACTACAACTTTGCTTAAGGGTGCACTACCATGCAAAGTCTCTAGAGTATAGTTCAACTTAGGTCAAACATGCAACTTGAAAATGATAACTTACACTAACCATGACTTAGAGGCCAAATTGGTCCAAGTCATGAATACCAAAGTTGTTCCATGTGACATTATAAACATGTTTAAGGTACTCCTAAGGTCCCACACACATTTTATACATTGGTTACATGTAAACCCTAGCATATGTAAGGCATTTAGTGACAAACACATGTGATATAAGCAATCATAGAGATAATATTTGAGATGCTCATGCTCATGAATGATCAATGATGCTTGTGCTCATGCAATGCCAATGCCAAATGCATACTTAACACCTAGGGTGTTACAGCCCTTCCCCCTTAAAGAAATCTCATCCTGAGATTTGCATGACTAACCATCTCTTGTACAAAACCGGATAGACATCACGAGGAATCCTCTCGCTCCCACATAGCATCTTGCTCACTATGGTTATTCCATACCACCTTGTAGAATTTAATGACTTTGCTATGGGTCACTCTTTCTATTGTCTCAAGCACTCGAATAGGTCTTTCTTCATAGGTCAAATCTGATCTTGACACTAGCGGGTTTAATAGCTTCTTCGGGCACACGAAGACATTTCTTGAGTTGGGAGACATGGAAAACATTGAATATAGCTCTAATTTCTAGAGGTAACTAGAGTTTGTAGGCTACTGGTCCCCTTCATCTAATGATCTTGTATGGGCCTACATATCTAGGTGCAAGCTTTCACTTCACACCAAACCTTTGCACTCTCTTCATGGGAGACACCTTCAAATATACAAAATCCCCAACTTCAAATGCAATTGGACTTCTCATTTTATCTGCGTAACTCTTCTGTCTTGATTGAGCAGCTTTGATATGTTGTTGAATGATTTGAACTTGTTCTTCAGCTTCTTTGACAAAGTCAATCCCATAATACCTTCTTTCACCAGGCTCAATCTAATTTAGAGGAGTCCTACATTTTTTACCATACAAAACTTCAAAAGGAGCCATCTTAATGCTTTCTTGATAGCTATTGTTGTAGGAGAATTTGGCCAAAGGTAGCCATTTCTCCCATGAACCCTTAGAAGAAATCACACAAGCTCTCAACATATCCTCCAAAATCTGATTCACACGCTCAGTCTGACCAGTTGTCTGAGGGTGATAAGTAGAGCTACGGATCAATTGGGTACCTAGCTGCTTATGTAGATGTTCCCAAAAATGATTAACAAACTGCGGTCCTCGATCCAACACAATACTTTTAGACACACCATACAATCGTACGATTTGGGCATGTACAACTCTGCGTACTGATGGGGTCGATACTTTTTCTTAATAGGGATTAAATGTGCAGATTTAGTCAAGTGATCAATAATTACCCAAATGGAATCATGACCCTTTTCAGTGGTTGGAAGCCCAACTATAAAATCCATACTGATGTCATCCCACTTCCAACTTGGGATAGACAGTGGCTAAAGTAGTCTAGCCGGCTTCAAATGGATGGCCTTGACCCGACAACAATTATCGCATCTAGCAACAAATGCTGCAATTTCTTTCTTCATTTTTGTCCACCAGAAGCATGTTTTTAGGTCTTGGTACATTTTACTGCTACCTAGGTGAATGGATAAATTGGAAGAGTGAGCTTCCTCTATAATTTGGTTTCTCAATTCTCTATCTTTTGGCACTACAAGTCGATCCTTAAACCACAACACACCCTTCTCATCTAGCTAAAAATGCTTGGTTTCTTCCTCTTTCATCTTTCTTTTGATATGGAATATGCCCTCATCGGTCTTTTGGAGCTCAATGATTTTAGACTCAAGAGAGCAACTAACAGTGATATTGTGTAAGACTGCCGGATGTAATAAGTTGAAACCATCTTCCATCAAAGGATTACACCGATACTTCCGGCTTAAGGCGTCTGCAACCACATTGGCTTTTCCCAGATGACAATGTACTTCTAGGTTGTAATCCTTGATCAATTCCAACCATCTTCTCTGCCTCATGTTCAATTCAGGTTGGGTGAAAATGTACTTGAGGCTCTTGTGATCGGTGTAGATATGGCAAACATCACCAAGCAGGTAATGTCTCCAATTTTTTAGAGCATGGACAACTATTGCTAATTCTAAATCATAGGTTGGATAATTGACTTCATGCTTTCTCTGTTGCCACGAGGCATAAGCAATGACTCGGCCTTCCTGCATTAGAACACACCCTAAACTGGTACCTGATGCATCGCAAAACACATCAAAAGGTTTCTCAATGTTAGGCTGTGCTAAAATAGGAGCAGTAGTTAGCAATGTTCGTAAAGTGTGAAAAGCTGCATCACACTCCGGTGTCCATACAAATTTCTCATCCTTTTGAAGCAACCTAGTCATGGGCTTGGAAATTTTGGAGAAATTTGAAATAAACTGACGGTAATATCCTGCTAAGCCAAGAAAACTCTGAACCTCATGAACGGAGGTTGGGGCTTTCCAATCAAGAACCTCCTGCACCTTGGATGGGTCTACCGAGATTCCATCTTCAGATAAAACATGGCCTAGGAAAGGTAGTTTCCTCAACCATAATTCACATTTACTAAATTTAGCATATAACTTATGCTCTCTTAGCTTAGACAACACCACTCTCAAGTGCTCTACGTGATCTTCTGCATTCTCGGAATAGATCAAGATATCATCGATAAACATGACCATAAACTTATCAAGCTCGGGCATGAATACTGAGTTCATTAAATACATGAAATTAGCAGGAGCATTGGTCAACCCAAAGGACATGACTAAATACTCATAAAGGCCATACCTAGTGGAAAAAGCCATTTTAGGTATGTCCTCAGACCTAATCTTGATTTGGTGATAACCTGACCTCCAATCAATCTTAGAGAACACTTTTGCTTTTGCCAATTGATCAAATAATATATCAATGCGAGGCAAAAGATATTTATTCTTGATAGTAACAACATTGAGTGGTCAATAGTCCACACACATCCACAAAGACTTGTTCTTCTTTTTCACAAATATGTCTGGACAACACCATGGTGACGAACTAGGGCGAATGAGACCCTTTTCTAAGAGCTCTTGCAATTGGATCTTCAATTCTGCTAACTCATTTGATGGCATTCTATAAGGCCTTCGGGAGATGGGCATTGTACCTGGTATTAACTCAATCTTGAACTCTATATCCCTGTCAGGTGGTAACCTAGGCAATTTATCTAGAAAGTGTTTACACCAAAATTTGGAAGAAGAACACGGGAATTCGAAGGCTTACAACATTGTGTCAATCAAGGAATCGATTGCATAAGGATCGATATCAGCTGATTCAGATACGACTCTAGAATCAAATCTCTTTGGATGACGTCAGCAGATAGCGATGATGAGCTACGGTTGGTGCCAAGAAACTACATATCAGACTCTACAAAAAGGGTAAGATTAGGGTCCAAGTTATCTTAAATTAGGAATATTTTTTTCTATGCAGAAGATTGTAATGAGTCGTGCTCGAGTAGAATTCATGTTTAGGCTTTGGGTATAAATATTGGACCCCGTCTATTGTAAGAGAACACACAATCAATCAAATACAAGTTACTTACTTTTTTGACTCTGGGCACCCCTTAGGAGTAGGAGTATAGTAGATCTTGGCGAGTTCTTCAGTGAGCAGGGCTGCATCGGTCCGGCCAATCTCCAGCTTGTCTGTAAGTATCGTTATGGCTTATACTTCTGTTCGTATGGCTGCATCGATCCGGTCGACCTCCACTATGACTCTGGTATAAGCTAGTTATCGACTCTTGTTTAGTTCAAGTATGGCTGCATCGATCTAGTCGACCTCCACTGCTCGAACTAGATTAAGGTCAAGTTATTGGCTCTATCTAAGGGTGGTGACCTTTGAATAGATTCATTAAGTTACTGATATTGCTTATTGCTTTCATTATTTATTTAATTATAGTAATATCACTTCGCCCGATTGGGATTGATCTAGATCGACCTTATATCGTGTTTAACCCATCGTTTATTAATCTAAATTGATCTAATCTACACCTTAAACGATGAGTTATGTTTTATTGGCCATTTTATGTCAATCCTGGTCATGCATAACGTGCGATTAAGGCATGTCTGGTCTTGAATAGATCTATTGGCTAACGAGAACCATTCCATGGCCTGTTATCACGACCTGTGTGATTCTGCCTCACACCCCACTATTAGCACCATAGAGTGGGAATTGTTATTTGGTAGATCTGTTCCTAATATGGCATGACCTTAACTATGCGCTATGCCCGAATCGGCTGTTTTAGCCGATATCGAGTGTTTTCACATATGCAGTTCACGTCACGAGACCGTTGAAGTAAAGATAGGTTGAAAGATGTGTTAGCCCCATGATCTTATTATTGTATTATGGCCTGCATGATTTTGCTTCATGTCCCACTGATATTAGTAATAAGTTAGGATCGTCGAATTTATCGTTGTTTCTACGATCTGCATGATTCTGCCTCATGCCCCACTGGTCATAACGATAGATGAGATCTGATATGTTCATTAGATTTATCTCTATTACACTACTACACAACAGGGATATTGTATCACTTTTTTGTAACATATTAGTCAATGTGTTACAGTAAAAGTTTATTGTAACACAAAATAGTATGTTACAGGCTTCGATTGTAACACAAAACATATTTTTTATAAAAATGTGTTACTGACAATAATTATAGTAACACAAAATTAATGTTACAAGCAAAATGTTACAAAAGTGTGCTACGTTGTAACACATGAATAGAACATATATAAAATGTGTTACAAATACATGCCCTGTAGTAACATAAAATAGTGTTACAGTCCAAGTGTTACAAAGAATGGAGAGCAATCGTCCCTTAGGCGCTTCGCTCGCTTCCTCGCGCTTGTGCACGCGCGTCCCCACGTGACGGACCCAGACATACACGAACCACGCACCTGTTTGCAAGCTTTGCCTCTTCGTGAGGAAATAGCATATTTGGGATTGCAATCGTCTGTAGACCTCAGACTCCATTCGTAGACTTTGCAAAAACTGGGCCTAACATTGGACACTTACTTTTTTTTGCTATTATGTATATTTTCTCCCTTTTGTAGTATTTCTCCATATATTTCTATCTGTTCTTTTGCATGTTATGTACTGATGCGTAGCATCGTGTCCTATATAGGGCAAGCAGGTAAGCAGGCAGGCTAAGGCCGGCTAGCCACTGCAGGCTCGTAAGGTAATCGTCGCCACAGCCGCCGAGCATAAATTTTTTTTATGGAATAATGAGAAAATAAAAAATCCAAAATATTAAATACAATAAAAATTCTAGGCATATGACACAATAATAAACACAATAGTCATGAGTTGATCTCACAAATTCCCGAAGTTCGCATAAACAAGTTCATCTCACAGAACCATAATTTTGTTCTAAACGAGTTCCATCACATATTAAATAAAATTCTAGATACATCTCATCACAGATAAAATCATTTATCCAATATGTAGCCTTCCCTTTAGTGTCATCATCTTTGGTGCAGACGACATCCCCGCAGGACTACTGGTGTCAGCTTGTGAAGAATACCCTCTTCTAGTATGAACACAAGCCGGCTGCACATAAGTATGGTACGACAATTAGATGTATGATAAATATTATAAAATATTATTGTATGGTAACAATATTGTCATGCAGTGTCTTATAATTGTACACCTATGTAAAAATTAAGAAATGATGTTTTGCTCTAAGTTCACAGGTACAGTCTCAGTGTCTTATCCATTGAACAAATTGTCATTATAGTAAGAATTCAACAAATTCAACAAATGAGCATCCACAATAAGAGTCACGTACTGCACCTCATGAACTATGATTGGTCATTCAATCCATTGCCACCAGCATCTGCAACATCACTAGCATCCACCGTGGTTCCCTCAATGTCTCTTCTTGCCCATTGATGTCTTACAGTTGCATTATTAAACATATCTTCAAGGTGTGTGACATGGAATGGCTCATTTTCTACATCATCTTCCCATTGTTCACAACCTGTATCATATATATCTCTCGGTTTCATCTTTGTGACTATAGACCACCCAGGGTTTTCTTTGTCGTCAGAATAAAACACCTGGTCAGCTTGGTTAGGAAAAATATACGGTTCATGATCAATCTTTTCTCCTATATGTATCAGGTGTGAGAAATTAACAAGTGTGTAGCCATACTTGTCCTTCTTTATTCCTCTTTTGGAAATAACATCAACCCATTCATATTTGAAAAGTACCAAAGAAAATTTCCCAGAGTAGTTGAGCTCAATAATATCAATTATCCTCCCATAGTAAGTCACATCACCTAAAACTGGCCTGCCATCACTTGCACTGGCATAACTTGATGTTTTTGCAGTTAGCACTACACCACTGTTTTGTGTCACCTTATCCAACCGTTTAGGCCTAAAACGGAAACCACGACGGTTGAAAGCACGGTACCTTTTTGCAGCTTCAACTGGGCCACGAGCTAGCCACCTAATGTCATCTTTAACATCATGAATGTTATTTTCACTCTCTAACTGCATTATCTGTACAATTATACACAAGTTTAGTTCTGCATGTTAGTGCTACAAGTAAAGCATTTTGAGTTAAGGTACTTACATGACTTCTAAACCATTGATGGAACCTCTGATTTTGGATGTTCTCAACATTTCTATGGCTGGCTCTATGTCCAGTTCCTTTTCCGATGATCTCTTCAGCATGAGCTCTATAATTTACATGTAGGAAAATTTATGGGAGGCAAAAAAAATTATTTTTACAATTTTGAGATATTACATAAGGTATGGATCGACATCAGAACAATTGAATAGCGCATATCTATGTGCTTGTACTTTAGCCAAACCTCTCAGGACATAACTACTTGGCTTTCCAAGTGGTTTCCCAGGATGAGGAAAAAGAGTTGATGCATGTTTAGTAGAACATCCAAGTGACTCATCATTCTCGTCATTCCGTGAAAGCCTATTAGATAGGGTCTGAAAACCATTAAGAAATGTTGAACAAAAGTGCATAGCCTCTTTTGCTAGAACTGATTCTGCAATGCTGCCCTCTGGACGAGCTTTATTTCTCACGGTTGACTTCAAAACACCAAGGTACCTGCACAAACTAGTATAAATTAATAAAAACGATAATTTAGCATGCAAAGAGAAGGTACCAAACATGGCTCTTAGATTTTTATAAGGAGAACATACCTTTCCACAAAATACATTGACCGATAACATACAGGACCACCTATTTTTGCCTCTGTTGCTAAGTGAAGAACAAGATGCACATTGATAGTGAAAAACCTAGGTGGGAATATCATCTCCATCCGACATAATGTCGTTATGATT
Organism: Miscanthus floridulus; assembly: GCF_019320115.1. Classification (NCBI taxonomy): domain Eukaryota; kingdom Viridiplantae; phylum Streptophyta; class Magnoliopsida; order Poales; family Poaceae; genus Miscanthus; species Miscanthus floridulus. The sequence goes on along the minus strand of NC_089580.1, from coordinate 62,634,576 downwards.
CGTTCTTCTAACTTCTCAAGTTCATTGATGTGAAGAACTTTTGCATTCAGTTCTCTAAAATATCCACACAGATCAAATAAGACGGATGTAACTTCATCTGGAAGAAGACCTCTCAAAGCAAGTGGCATAAGTTGTTGCATTAGTATGTGGCAGTCATGACTTTTTAGGCCTGAAACTTTTGGTTGATCAACATTTACACATCTAGAGATGTTACTAGAATAACCATCTGGAACTTTTATGTCACGAAGGACTTTACAGAATTGTTGCTTCTCCTCTTTAGACATGCTGTACAAAGCAGGAGGCAAGTAATACTTACCATTAGCCTTTTTTATGGATGTAGATCTGGCCTGATGTTCATTTCTTGCAAATCTTTCCTTGCCTGTAGGTTGTCCTTTGATTTGGCATCCATTTCTAAAAGTGTCCCAAATATATTTTCACACACATTCTTCTCTATGTGCATAAAGTCAAGATTGTGCCGTAGCAAATTATACTTCCAGTAAGACAAAGAAAATAGGCCACTAACACCTTTCCAGGTTTTAGACTTCTCAAAGTCACTAATTGATTTTATCTTTTCCAAAAGAGATTCTCTAGAATAAGAAATAGGTCTAGACCGATGCTCTTCGGTTCCATCAAATGAACTAGCATCATAACGAAACTCATGGTCAGTGGGTAGAAATCGTCGGTGTGCCATGAAACATTGCTTGACACCATGTTTCAAGCGCCTTGAACTTGTTTCATCATCACAGGACACACAACCCAGCTGTCCCAGAACACTGTACTGTGCCAGTATCCCTGTCCCAAGGTAATCACTCACAGTATGCAATACTGTAGCATAAAGTTGAAATCTCTCATGTCGAGATGCATCATATGTAGACATACCAGTGTCGAACAACTCATTTAGCTCATCATAAACTGGCTGCATAAATATATGGAAGTTCTTTCCAGAGTAACCAGGAATTATTAGAGTGAGCATAAGAGAAGAAGCTTTCATGCATAACCATGGTGGAAGGTTGTATGGTACTAATACAACTGGCCAACAACTATGGGTAGAATTGCACTTCCCAAATGGGTTAAAACCATCTATTGCTAGTCCAAACCTCATGTTTCGAGAATCTGATGCGATGTGAGGGTGGAGGGAATTAGTCATTTTCCAAACCTCTGAATCAGCAGGATGGCGCAAAGCACCATCCTTTGTACGCTCCTCATCATGCCATCTAGTTAACTTGGCTGTTTCCTTGTTCATAAAAAGCATTTTAAGTCTAGGTTTGATTGGAAAGTAACGCAATACCTTGTTTGGGGTTGCCTTTCTTCTTTCCTTTTTTGTCAATGATGTTTCATCTGGCTTATTTTTCCATCTTGAAGCTTTGCATTTTGAACAGAAGTCATCATCTTTCTTGTCTTTCCAATAGAGCTGACAATTATTTGGGCATACATGAATCTTCTCATATTTAAGGCCAAGCTTTGCAACGATCTTTTGAGCCTCCACGAATGTTGCAGGAATATTTGAACCTTTTGGGAGAGCTAGATGTAAGATTTGAAGTAGATCATTAATTGATTTATTGCTCTACTTGTTGGTTGATTTCACATGAAACAATAAGACAAGGAAAGAAATTTTTGACAGCTCACATCCTTCCCATAAAGGTTCATCAGCAGCCCTAAGCAAATCAAAGAAAGCTTCTGTTTTCGCATCTGGTCCATCTTCAGGGGAACCAGATGCATGAGGTCCATTTGTGTGATGTTCAGTATCTATATATCCAAAGGTTTCTTGAACTACTTGCCGCATATTAGTGTTGAAACTTGGACGTGCTGGCTCTGAATCTTTGTTTTTCTTTGAACATGGCTCTAAATCTTTGTTAGCAGAGATATAAGATGCTGTTTCCCCATGGCAACCCCATATAGTGTATCCACGCAACATTCCATTACACAGTAAGTGCTCATACGCTATTTCTTGCGTTTGTAACCGTCTGTTGACACATTTGACACATGGGCACTGAATCTTTGCATCGGACCTTTTTCCACTGTAGGCAAACTTAATAAAACCTTTTACTCCAGCTATGTACTCATCACTTGATCTTTCAGATTGCAACAACCTCTTAATAGCATTTAAGTCCATTAATTCACTGAAAACAAGAAATACTATCACTGCATTAGTTTATTTATCCTTGTTACGAGCGATGAAAAATCTATAATAGTAGCAATAAAGAAAGTAGATTTGGATCGTCCACCTTATTTTAACTTCATAGGAACCACAATAGCCTTCCGATGGGATTGTCTGCTATGATTCTAATAGCCTCCTCGAAATATAACCACTGTGATGATGAAACAATTTGACTATTTCTTTAGAGGACTGCTAAAAGAAAAAAGTTTGGGGGGAGAATTACAATGAATCAGAATACTTTGCCAATATAGCATGTACAGGAAAGACTTCAGATTTCACTCACTTGGCAATGCTCTTGCAAAATGTTCGTAATAGTTTCTACAAATTTGGTTCTCTGAACTTGGACCTCTGGATTTGGTTCACTGAAATAAAATGTGCTCTAGTTGTCAGTATGAAAATATATGGCTCAGAGTTGCAGGATGCATCACTATATGCATTCAGCTATGATTTCTTTTAAAACAATTCAGCTATGTTTTCCATGATACTATAATGAATCCTATCTGAAGTAGTATAGTGTTGCCTAAAGGAGCTGTAGTCAAGGTGATGTGTGCTGATGGACAATGCTGAAATTAATTGTAAAAGAAATCCATGAACTTTTGCTTCTTTTTCCTTTGATGATAAATGAGGAAGTGTACAGCCTGCTAATTATTGCCTCATGATGTATGCCTAGGGCAATAAGAAAATTGGATAATTCCACAAAAAACAAAGGATGTTGGATATATGGCAGCCTGTATAGATCACTGAACAAACACTGAGTAGCTACAATTGTGCAGCTGCTAGCTTTGGCTGCTGATCTCCAATAAAATAGAGCTCTGGGTACCTACTGCCTGTTGAAAGCTCTGCTAGACCACCCCAATAATTCAGTGAGCCGTTATTCACTTCTGAACATGGAATTCAACCTATTTTGATTGCTTGCTATTTCTGGTCAGCTAGATAATCTGAGTTTGTATCTAAAGTTTGAGACTTGAGTGGCTTAGTGTTTGGCCAAATTAGTTCTTTTATGTGTTTTCTTCGGAGCTATGAAGACCAAGATATATGTGATTCTTTTTCTCTAATGTTGTTTTTTGTTTCTGATCTCTATGGCCTATTTCGGTCCAATTAATATTTTAGCATGCTAATTCTAGCAACTACTAACACACCTGTCAGTAAGAAGTTCATCTGCCGAGAGATGTGCATTGACCACTTTTTAAATCTTTGTACACTGAAAATACATGATTTGCATTCAGAAAGAAGCTCTTCCACCATATCTACCTGATAGTGAGCAGACACGATAGGCTACAGTAACTGTATCTTTACTACCTCTTGCATTCGCTTTTAAGTAGGCTATTATATTCCACAGATTTTTCATATTCTTTAGAATTTTCAAAAAAAATGGTGGATAGAAGGGGCTCGACCTGCGTTCGCGCCAGGAACGACCGTCGGGGATGCCGCCGGGGGATGGTAACTTCCGCACCGTGGACGGCCACCACGCCGTGGATGCCGGCCAGGGACAGCCGCGCCCCCGCCTGCACCGGGACACCGGTAGGGAACGACGGCGTCTGCGCTGGGGACGACGACCGTGGATGGCCGCACCTGCACCCGCACCTGGGCCTGGGCGGCGGCGTCCTGGGAGCTACGACGAAGGAGGGAGCGGGGAGAAGCCTACGCCTGGGCGGTGGCGGCCTAGGACCTATGTGACGACGAGCGGAGCAAACCGGCCTGGACTTGGGCGGCGGCAGCGGCCGTTCTGCGACAAAGCCAGAGGGAATGGGAAGCAAACTACGCCTCAGATGGCAGCTAGTACAGATCCGATGGCCGAGAATCCGGTTGTTTTGAAAGCCCAAAACAACCGGTTATGCTGACATCAGGAAAAATGGTTTTAAGTGCATAATTATTTCTGAAAAATACATATTGAAATTTTATTTTAAATCCCTCAAATTTTAAAATTTATAGCTTTTTATTCCAAACTTTGTTTTCATCTGATCCCATTATTTGAGAACTTTTGGATGTCAAATATGGAACTCAAGATTTTGGAAAATGCTAGCGTCCAAGCGCGTACAAATTCACCGCTCGGCGCGCACACCCGATCCATCGCGCGATGCTCGCTGCTGCTTTCCTTGGCCGTCGATTCGCTAGTGCCACCAGACAAGAAACACCGCCGCCCCCAGAGAAGAAGCACTGTTGCCGCAGCTGGAGAAGAAGCATTGTCACCGCATAGGATTTTGTTGAGGAGGTCGCCTTAGTTTGCCATGGCCGCATCAAGAGAGGGGGAAGGGGAAGAAGGTGGTCGTCACCAGCGGTCGGAGGTGGTGGAGATGGGGGCGAGCTTAGGGGCAATAGATATAGAGCTGGAGAGAACCGAGCATAGCTTGGATGGCAAGAGCACGTGTGTAACACCCAAAATTTTTCATTCTTTAAAATAAGTAAATTTGATTTAATTATGTTATTAAGTGTGCATTCAATTATAGGAAATTAATAATTTTTGGGGAATTAAAAATCAATTATAAGTTTTGAAACTTTTGATGCATACATGCTGCTGCACTATTTATTCATGTGATGATTGTTCTTGATTTAGAGTTCAAATGAAATAAAAAAAATTATTTGAAAATGCTTTTGGGAAAATTTGTTTGGAAAATAAAAAGTGAAAATGATCATCTCCTCCTTCCTTGTTTTCGGCCCGCGAGCCATTCCCCTGGCAACCGCCGGCCCAGCTCTCCCTCTCCCCTTTCCCCCGCTCAGCCCGGCACCGCAGCCCGCCCATGCGCTCAGCCCAGCAGCCGCGCCAGGCAACCACCCACGCCCCCCGTGCCCTGCCGCTGACGCCCGGGCCCACCTGTCGGCGCCGCCCCCAACCTCCCGCTCGCCCCGCGCCGCAACCGTCGCCCATGAACGGCGTCGTGGGAGCGCCCCTCCTCGTGCCTCAGGCGCTTCAAATAGCAGCCCGACCCCTCCGCGCGCACCCGGCTGCCCCCCGCTCTCATTTTCGTGCTTGCCAAGCACCGGGGAAGGCCGCAACCGCCGCAGCCGTGGTCGCCGGGATCCGCCATCGTCGAGCTCGGGACCTCCGCGTGAACCTCCATCACCGAGCCGCCTCCGCTCCGGTTTTCACCGTGGTGAGACTCGCCGTCTTCCCCTCTATCTCCCCGAGTAGTTTATTTCTCGTTTTGTTGGCTTCTTGAGCCTTGGTCACGAGCTCCGTGGGCCATGGTCACCGGTCATGGCGGCCACCGCGCTAGCCACCGTTCCCGGCCGCCGAAGCGGCATGGCCGCGACCCCCTTCCTCCCCCGCGTCCCCCGGTACACTCGGTGGTCCATTTGGTGAACCGTAGGCCCTAACCGCGTGCTCCGGCGAGACCACTGCCGCCGGCCATGGCGCCTGGCCGCCGGTGTTACTGTTCTGGACGGCCGACCCCCCCCCCCCCAGGCCGATCCTAGCCGCCCATCGCGAGATCAACGGACAGGATTAGAAGTTACCCCTTCACGGGTAATTTTGCTAAAGAGTCACTGGACTTTTCTAAGTCCTAACCCACAGCCCAAAGCGTATTTCCCGAATGCGCAATCCCGTTTGGAAAGCGTAAACTCCACGGCTTAAGTCAAAAATACGTTTTCAGTAATTACAGAAATGCCATTTGAACTGTTTCGCTTATAAAATTGTCGTTTTAGCTCCGAATTGATCCATTCAAATCGCGTTAGCTTCGTAATTTCATAAGCTACTTGTTGGAGCTACTGTTAGTCAAGTTTGGAACTTTTTAATTTCATGATTAGATTTAAATAAATATATGGCTATAGGAAAACCCGTTTAAATCATAACTTTCGCATATTAGCTCCGTTTTTCGTGAACTTCGCGTTGACATGATCGTAGCGAGACATAGATTAGTTTTACAAATATTTTATCTTGATTTCAATGCTGTTGGTGTACTGTTCTAATGATAGGAATGTTTGCTTTGCATGAATGCTTTGGAATGTTGTATGTTGCTGTGTTGGTCGCGTTCAGACGGTGAGGAAACCGTGGGAGACCAAGAACTCTTTGACGACCAGCAGGACCAGCACGAGTTTGTGAACCAAGGCAAGTATAACATGGGCCTTTCTTGATGTCCTATATCACTTTAATCAATTACTCTTTTGCATGTGTCTAATTTTGATACCTGTAAGGACATCCTAGTGAATGTTTATCCTGTTCCTTGTCTCCTATGGGTTAAATGCATATGGGTAGATTGCTAGTGCTCTAACTGAACTTGACATACATGTTGATGAATGATACTATGGAATAAAGTGAGTAACATGATTTATAACAACTGTTCCATAGGGTGAAAGTGCAAATGACCTTTGTTCATGTTGCTCCCGGCCCTCCATAAGGACTTATCTGTCGGCAAAAGCTGGGACTGACAGTGCAACTGGGAGAGTCATATGGCTCTGACTTTAGCTCAGTAATAGGATCTTTCCTAACTAGTTAGAGGTTACCTTTTTGGCATAAATGGGGCTTGCCACTTTGGGTATAGGGCTGCCTCTGTTCCTATGAGTATAGCCGCGATGGATATGTGCCATAGGAAAGGGGGGTTCCTACATCTGCCTGCCAAGGAAACCTAGCAGCCCTAACTCGTTAGGGAAACCTATGAAATGGCTTCATAGTGTACCCTACCCGCTCACCTTGGTAGTGACATGGGAGTAATTAACCCGGGCATATGGGGATCACGACTCGCGGTGAATGTGCACCACCTCTGCAGAGGGTAACAAACTGTTATAACAGCCGTGCTCACGGTTACGAGCGGCCCGGAAAACTCACAGAATAACTGGTTACTTATTGATGATCATTTAAAGTTGTTCAACGATGATATATGGTACACTTGACCCCGATATTTGTTCTTATGGGAATTAAATGGGAGCTTAAGCATAACTTGATAATAATTGAGAATAAAAGCTTGACCTATTAAAAATGCCAACTGCAGTAAACCAGAGTCTACCCTTTTTGGGCTTCATAACCCCATGTTAGCTTGCTAAGTACGGAATGTACTTACACTTGTTTATTTTCTTTACTTTGATAAAAATCCTGGATGGGTAACAGATGACAATGGGTATGAGGATTTCCCGGAGGATTATTAGGCTTGTGGTCAACCAGTTGACCTTCCCTGTGATGACGGCCATGAGAGTTTTATTATCTTTTTATTATTCCGCTGTGATGTATAAGACTAAGTTTTATTATAACTCTGATGTATAAGACACCGTGATGATACTTTATGTAATTTGTCAGCTTGTGTGTGTGATTGATTCCTGGGCACACACGAGTTTTGTGCATTCAATTTTATCCTTAAAATTGGGTGTGACAAATTGGTATCAGAGACGTGTTGACTGTAGGATGCAAGCCTAGTTAGAAAATGGTCGTTTTAGCATCTTTGCTCCTCTGGTTTCTTGCTTACTGACTTATTCTTGTTGTTTTATTAAAACATTTATGCTTTTCATACCTTAATCTATTATTTAAAATTGTTGATTCTAATTTCATCTCACTTTAAATCTATAGATGTCTCATAATCCGAAGACTGCTTGACTCAGCACCGCCGGATATCGTGCCATGTTTACCCCGCGTGCCCCATCGGCGGAGAGGGAGATTGTGATCATCTCCGACGACGAGGAGATGGCTACACCGACGCCTACACCTACTCCTACACCAGTCGCCGTGCTAGTCTCTCCTGTGGTAGCTACACCTAAGGAGTCGACGGCTACTTCCCCTACACCTGTACCCTCCCCAGCTGCCCCCGTGGAGGACGAGGAGATTGGCTGGAAGTGCAAGTACTACTTTAAGCCAGCTCCAGAGACAGCCTACTACCACACTCTCCTCACCCATGTGCTGGGCGACTACTTCCCCGACTTGCACGCCTCCATCAGCTACCATTGCACTGAGTACAAGCACCCACTGGAGGCTACCTTCTAGAAGGTAGAGCTGGTGGTCACCGCATGGAACGATATCATTAATGGACATGAGGTGGAGACCGTCCACTGTGCCCCTGCTAGGAGAGCCCATGCTTTGGATGGCATGGAGGATGCAGCACAGAATGCCTACATCCACTACCATGGTCGTCGCTTTGAGGCCATGAGGGAGGATCGCTTTAGGTTCCTTCCTCGAAATGATCATGAGGGTGTTTGGTAGGTTTTGGCTCCACCAGAGAATGACCCAACTCTGGAGGCAACGGTGCAGCATGTCCACGCTATGCAGGGAGTGGATGATGAAGTCAAAGGAGAACTGCGTGCATCTCAGAGGGCGCAGAGACGTCTTCAGAAACAAGTGGATGAACTTCGAGCACAACTGGGATAGCCTTCCATCTACAAGAAGAAGCGCCGTTCTTTCACCATGATTGACACCGCTCCATAGGTGTTAGGTGCCTTGATCTAGATTATCATGTCGTTAGTTCGTGTTCTTATTTAGTCTTGTTGGTCTCGTGAATTTGGTTGATTAGATGTTTAAATTGTGAACTTGGTTGATTTGGTATTTTGCTTGATTGCTGGAAGTTTGTGGGCATGTCCACAACTTCCTTAGATTGGAACTTTTAGTTAGAATGAAATTTTAATGCAGATGTTTCGTTTTATCTTATCTCTGCTGTGCTGATTTCTGGAGCAGCCTGTGTTCTTTATCTGGTATCTCGAAATCTGGGATGATAAAAACTCTGAAATTTTTGTGGAGATAACTAGACCTCTGTATCTTTCAAGTGTCTTTGGAATCACGTCAATAGCTGTTCAGGTTGGGGAGATCTAGCTGTCACAAGTTGATGTTCCTGCGCTGTCTGGAACTCAGAACAGTTTCGGTTTAGCTCTACTTTTGACTATGTGTGAGTCCGAATCTGTAAAAGTGGTCTATATGAAAGTTGTAGCTGATGTCCTAATCTTTCTAACAAATCTTGGTGCACCTCTGTTGGATCTCTGAAACTCGATTTATAACTGTTTTACTGAACTGCTGACTTTGCACCTTGTCCAGAAAATTCTCAGCATTGTTTCTTATCTTTTGTAAGCTCTCTATAATTAAAAAAAATCTCTAAATTTTGCACATTTGTTGGAAAACAGATGGCCGCAAGAGGAGGAAGAGGCAGAGGCCGTGGTCGTGGGCGTGATGCTCTTATAAATCCACCACCGCCACCTGTGACCATGGAACAGATATTGGGAATGCAAGCGCAGCTGATGCAAGCTATGATGCAGCGCTTAGACAATGAACCTGCAAGAGGGCCACCGCCTGTCTAGGTTAGAGATAAGCGAGGAGAGTTTATGAAAGGTCGTCCACCGGTGTTCACCCATGCCTCAGACCCTATGGAGGCCGATGATTGGTTGCGTGCTGTGGAGAAACAACTGAACATAGCACAATGCAACGACCTTGAGAAGGTGTTGTACGCTTCCGAGCAACTCCAAGGAGCTGCTCAGGATTGGTGGGAATCATTCCAGTTTGGACGTCCCAACAATGCTCCTGCAATCACTTGGCAGGAATTCAAGGACAGTTTCCGGTCATACCATATTCCTGATGGACTAGTGGAACTGAAGCAGGAAGAATTCAGATCTCTCAAGCAAGGATCAATGACTGTGGCGGAGTATCAGGACAAGTTTGCACAACTATCACGCTACGCTCCTAATGATGTAGCGGATGACAAGGATAAGCAATGCCGTTTCCTCAAGGGACTCTATGATGGACTGTAGCTCCAACTGATGTCTAATACTTATCCTAACTTCCAGTCTTTGGTGAATCGCGCAATCGTGATTGATGATAAGCGCAAGGAGATGGAAGCTAAGAAGAGAAGGCTCCAAGGGCAAGCTTCTGGAAGCAACACTCGCCCACGTGCTTATCCCCAGCAAGGTTTCCAGCAGAGGAATCAAGGACCAACTCACCAGGGAAACCTTGGTCAGTATCCCCAACAGAACCATTTCCAGCAACGCCCTCAGTATCAGCAACAGTTTGGAAATCAGCGTCCCCCGCAACAGACTAGTAATCCTACTACACGTCAGGGAGTGCCTAACAATGCTCCTGTGAAGAGCGGTGCACCCAACAATCCCAATGCCTGTTATCGATGTGGAGAAGTAGGTCACTATGCTCATCAGTGTCCTAAGAAGCAGAACCAACAAGCACCTCAGAGCCAGACCAACAATCAGAAGTTCAACGCCCGATCACCTCTCACAGCAAAGGTAAACTATGTGTCATCTGATGTAGCTCAGGAGACGCCTGATGTCATGTTGGGTACGTTCAGCGTCAACTCTATTTCTGCTACCGTACTTTTTGATTCTGGTGCTTCGCATTCTTTTATCTCCCAAGCTTTTGTTAGAATGCATAGCATACCTTTGTGTGCCATGAAAAATCCTATACTAGTGAATTCCCCAAGAGGTAGTATGCCCGCTTCTTATTGGAGCCCCTCAACTAGTATTTCCTTAAGGGGGGTAGACTTCAAGGTGAAGCCTATTGTGTTGAGAACAGTGGGAATTGATCTTATCCTAGGAATGGATTGGATGAAACAACACCGGGCAGTGATTCAGTGTCAAGAGAAATCTGTGGTTGTGACATCACTCAATGGGGATAGAATCTGTGTAGAAGTGGTAGTGCAAGCTCAGCCTACAGCCACGGTGAATCAGCTAGATGGTGAAGTCAATGAACAAGATCATGTCATGGAGGAGTTCCCGGATGTCTTCCCCGATGACTTGCCAGGTATGCCACCTGACCAAGACATTGAATTCATTATTGAATTATTACCTAGAACTGCACCAATAGCTAAATGTCCATATAGAATGGGAGTTAATGAATTAGAAGAGCTTAAGAAACAACTAAAAGAGTTGCAAGAAAAAGGTTTCATACGCCCTAGTTCTTCCCCATGGGGGGCACCTGTGATCTTTGTGGATAAGAAGGATGGTAGTCAACGAATGTGTGTGGATTACCGCTCACTTAATGAGGTTACCATCAAGAATAAATACCCTTTGCCTAGGATTGATGATTTGTTTGATCAGTTGAGAGGAGCTCATGTGTTCTCCAAGATTGATCTCCGATCTGGTTATCATCAGCTTAAGATTCGGAACTCGGACATACCCAAGACCGCATTCACTACATGGTATGGATTATATGAGTACACCGTTATGTCTTTTGGATTGACCAATGCACCTGCATACTTCATGTATCTGATGAACAAGGTGTTCATGGAGTTTCTGGATAAATTTGTGGTAGTATTCATAGATGACATACTAATATTCTCTAAGACTGAAGAAGAACATGCGGAACACATAAGGTTGGTCTTGCAAAAGCTTAGAGAACATAAGTTGTACGCTAAGCGGAGCAAGTGTGAGTTTTGGTTAAAGGAAGTCTCTTTTCTGGGTCATGTTGTCTCCAATGGTGGAATAGCAGTGGATCCAGGCAAAGTGCAAGATGTACTGAATTGGAAACCACCAACTACTGTAAGTGAGATTCGTAGCTTTTTGGGATTAGCTGGTTATTACTGAAGGTTCATTGAAGGCTTTTCCAAGCTAGCCAAGCCCATGACAGCTCTGTTGGAAAAGAGTGCTAAGTATGTATGGTCGGATAAATGCCAGGCAAACTTTGAAGAGTTAAAGAAGAGATTGACTACAGCTCCAGTATTAATTTTGCCCGATTTAAGCAAGAACTTCTCTATATATTGTGATGCATCCCGTTTGGATCTTGGATGTGTGCTCATGCAAGAAGGAAGAGTGGTTGCATATGCATCTAGACAACTAAGGAAGCATGAGTTGAATTATCCTACTCATGACTTGGAATTGGCAACTGTGGTTCATGCTTTAAAGATCTGGAGACATTATCTGATTGGACATAAGAGTGATATCTATACTGATCATAAGAGTTTGAAGTATATCTTCACCCAATCAGATTTGAATCTAAGACAACGTCGTTGGTTGGAATTGATCAAAGACTATGATTTGGAAATGCATTATCACCCGGGAAAGGCAAACGTCGTAGCGGATGACTTAGCAGAAAGAGCTATGCCAATGGACTTCAGATAACATCTATGTCAGTAGAGTTGTGTGCTGAAATGGAGTATCTCAACTTGAGCCTAGTCACTAATGCAATGGAATTGGTGATAGAGCCTACATTGGAGCAGGAGATACGCAAAGGACAATTGGAGGATGAAAAACTTAAAGAGATAGCAGAGAATGTAGTGCTTGGAAAGGCACCCGAATTTAGAATGGATGAGAATGGAACTCTTTGGTTCGGGAAAAGGATATGTGTACCAGAAGTGAAAGCTATCCGTGATGCAATTCTGCAAGAGGCCCATGATTCTACATATTCTATACATCCCGGAAGTACCAAGATGTACTTGGATCTCAAAGAAAAGTATTGGTGGTATGGTTTGAAGAGAGATGTGGCAGAATATGTGGCTTTGTGTGACACTTGTCAAAGAGTGAAAGCTGAGCATCAAAGACCTGCAGGGTTACTACAACCAATGAAGATTCCTGAATGGAAATGGGAAGAAGTTGGTATGGACTTTATCGTAGGATTACCCCGCACTCAAAGAGGTTATGATTCAATATGGGTAATAGTGGATCGACTCACTAAAGTTGCTCACTTTTTACCAGTCAAGACTACCTATAATGGTGCAAGATTAGCAGAGTTGTACATGGAAAGAATAGTGTGCTTACATGGTGTTCCCAAGAAAATTGTGTCGGATAGAGGCACCCAATTTACATCGCAATTCTGGCATAAAGTACATAGATCTTTGGGAGCAAAGTTGAATTTTAGTTCTACTTACCACCCACAAACTGATGGACAGACGGAAAGGATCAACCAGATTTTGGAAGATATGTTGAGAGCATGTGCACTTCAGTATGGTGATAGTTGGGATAAGAGTCTGCCTTACGCAGAGTTCTCGTACAACAACAGTTATCAAAAGAGCCTCAAGATGGCACCTTTCGAGGCATTGTATGGACGTAAGTGTAGAACGCCTTTGTTCTGGAACCAGACTGGAGAAACTCAAGTGTTTGGACCTGATGTCCTTAGAGACGCGGAAGAACAAGTGAGAATGATTAGAGACAATTTGAGAGTAGCTCAGTCCCGACAGAAGAGTTACGCTGATACCCGCAGAAGAGAGCTAATTTTCGAGATTGGTGATTATGTGTACTTGAAAGTGTCACCAATGAGAACTGTGAGAAGATTCAATATGAAGGAAAAATTAGCACCAAGGTATATAGGACCTTTTAAGATCCTAGAGAGGCATGGAGAAGTAACTTATCAGTTGGAACTGCCTGAGAGCTTGTCCGGTGTGCACGACGTGTTCCATGTTTCCCAGTTGAAAAAGTGTCTGAGGGTACTAGAAGAACAAATTCCTTTGGAAGAACTTGTTGTCAAGGAAGATCTTACTTATGAAGAGTATCCGATAAAGATTTTGGAAACTGCCGAAAGAGTTACGAGAAGCCGAACAATAAAGATGTGCAAGGTGCAGTGGAATCGTTATACAGAGGATGAGGCTACTTGAGAAAGAGAAGAGGATCTGAGAAAGAATTATCCCCAACTATTTGAGTAAGCAATCACCCGAATCTCGAGGACGAGATTCATCTTAAGGGGGATAGAATTGTAACACCCAAAATTTTACATTCTTTAAAATAAGTAAATTTGATTTAATTATGTTATTAAGTGTGCATTCAATTATAGGAAATTAATAATTTTTGGGGAATTAAAAATCAATTATAAGTTTTGAAACTTTTGATGCATACATGCTGCTGCACTATTTATTCATGTGATGATTGTTCTTGATTTAGAGTTCAAATGAAATAAAAAAAATTATTTGAAAATGCTTTTGGGAAAATTTGTTTGGAAAATAAAAAGTGAAAAGGATCATCTCCTCCTTCCTTGTTTTTGGCCCGCGAGCCATTCCCCTGGCAACCGCCGACCTAGCTCTCCCTCTCCCCTTTCCCCCGCTTAGCCCGGCACCGCAGCCCGCCCACGCGCTCGGCCCAGCAGCCGCGCCAGGCAACCGCCCACGCCACCCATGCCCTGCCGCTGACGCTCGAGCCCACCTATCGGCGCCGCCCCCAACCTCCCGCTCGCCCCGCGCCGCAACCGTCGCCCATGAACGGCGTCGTGGGAGCGCCCCTCCTCGTGCCTCGGGCGCTTCAAATAGCAGCCCGACCCCTCCGCGCGCACCCGGCTGCCCCCCGCTCTCATTTTCGCGCTTGCCAAGCACCGGGGAAGGCCGCAACCGCCGCAGCCGTGGTCACCGGGATCCGCCATCATCGAGCTCGGGACCTCCGCGTGAACCTCCATCACCGAGCCGCCTCCGCTCCGGTTTTCACCGCAGTGAGACTCGCTGTCTTCCCCTCTATCTCCCCGAGTAGTTTATTTCTCGTTTTGTTGGCTTCTTGAGCCTTGGTCGCGAGCTCCGCGGGCCATGGTCGCCGGTCATGGTGGCCACCGCGCTAGCCACCGTTCCCGGCCGCCAAAGCAGCATGGCCACGACCCCCTTCCTCCCCCGTGTCCCCCGGTACACTCGGTGGTCCATTTGGTGAACCGTAGGCCCTAACCGCGCGCTCCGGCGAGACCACTGCCGCCAGCCATGGCGCCTGGCCGCCGGTGTTACTGTTCCAGACGGCCGACCCCCCCAGGCCGATCCTAGCCGCCCATCGCGAGATCAACGGCCAGGATTAGAAGTTACCCCTTCGCGGGTAATTTTGCTAAAGAGTCCCTGGACTTTTCTAAGTCCTAACCCATAGCCCAAAGCGTATTTCCCGAATGCGCAATCCCGTTTGGAAAGCGTAAACTCCATGGCTTAAGTCAAAAATATGTTTTCAGTAATTACAGAAATGCCATTTGAACTGTTTCGCTTATAAAATTGTCGTTTTAGCTCTGAATTGATCCATTCAAATCGTGTTAGCTTCGTAATTTCATAAGCTACATGTTGGAGCTACTGTTAGTCAAGTTTGGAACTTTTTAATTTCATGATTAGATTTAAATAAATATATGGCTATAGGAAAACCCGTTTAAATCATAACTTTTGCATATTAGCTCCGTTTTTCGTGAACTTCGCGTTGACATGATCGTAGCGAGACGTAGATTAGTTTTACAAACATTTTATCTTGATTTCAATGCTGTTGGTGTACTGTTCTAATGATAGGAATGTTTGCTTTGCATGAATGCTTTGGAATGTTGTATGTTGCTGTGTTGGTCGCGTTTAGACGGTGAGGAAACCGTGGGAGACCAAGAACTCTTCGACGACCAGTAGGACCAGCACGAGTTTGTGAACCAAGGCAAGTATAACATGGGCCTTCCTTGATGTCCTATATCACTTTAATCAATTACTCATTTGCATGTGTCTAATTTTGATACCCGTAAGGACATCCTAGTGAATGTTTATCCTGTTCCTTGTCTCCTATGGGTTAAATGCATATGGGTAGATTGCTAGTGCTCTAACTGAACTTGACATACATGTTGATGAATGATACTATGGAATAAAGTGAGTAACATGAATTATAACAACTATTCCATAGGGCGAAAGTGCAAATGACCTTTGTTCATGTTGCTCCCGGCCCTCCATAAGGACTTATCTGTCGGCAAAAGCTGGGACTGACAGTGCAACCGGGAGAGTCATATGGCTCTGACTTTAGCTTAGTAATAGGATCTTTCCTAACTAGTTAGAGGTTACCTTTTTGGCGCAAATGGGGCTTGCCACTTTGGGTATAGGGCTGCCTCTGTTCCTATGAGTATAGCCGCGATGGATATGTGCCATAGGAAAGGGGGGTTCCTACATCTGCCTGCCAAGGAAACCTAGCGGCCCTAACTCGTTAGGGAAACCTATAAAATGGCTTCATAGTGTACCCTGCCCGCTCACCTTGGTAGTGACATGGGAGTAATTTACCCGGGCATATGGGGATCATGACTCGTGGTGAATATGCACCACCTCTGCAGAGGGTAACAAACTGTTATAATAGCCGTGCTCACGGTTACGAGCGGCCCGGAAAACTCACAGAATAACTGGTTACTTGTTGATGATCATTTAAAGTTGTTCAACGATGATATATGGTACACTTGACCCCGATATTTGTTCTTATGGGAATCAAATGGGAGCTTAAGCATAACTTGATAATAATTGAGAATAAAAGCTTGACCTATTAAAAATACCAACTGCAGTAAACCAGAGTCTACCCTTTTTGAGCTTCATAACCCCATGTTAGCTTGCTAAGTATGGAATGTACTTACACTTGTTTATTTTCTTTACTTGGATAAAAATCCCGGATGGGTAACAGATGACAACGGGTATGAGGATTTCTCAGAGGATTATTAGGCTTGTGGTCAACCAGTTGACCTTCCCTGTGATGACGGCCATGAGAGTTTTATTATCTTTTTATTATTCTACTGTGATGTATAAGACTAAGTTTTATTATAACTCTGATGTATGAGACACCGTGATGATACTTTATGTAATTTGTCAGCTTGTGTGTGTGATTGATTCCTGGGCACACACGAGTTTTGTGCATTCAATTTTATCCTTAAAATTGGGTGTGACACCGTGGTTGGTCCTGGCTTAGCTACCTTAGACGTGGATATGCCACATTCGTCGTCAGGGTGACGTGCTCGTCATGTTCGAAGATAAGGTGACAACTTCATATACCTCTTAGCCACGTCCAGTCTCTTCGTATAGGTGTAGATCTAATTTGCGCACTAGGTGTGTTTGTGAGTGTGTGTGTGTGCGTTTGTTGTGGTGTGAGTTGGTGCGTGAGTCCCGGATACTACAACTTGCACATGAAGAGTTGAGATCTCAAAAAAATATGGAGTTGAACGAGGTGAGGAGGTGGACGGAGAACGATGTGGCGCCAGTGGCGGGGACGACGCAAGGAGGAGAAGACGAGACGGAAGGTGTGCAGAATGTATGGAGCCGAACGGGGCGAGAAGGTGGAAGGGGAACGACATGGCGCCAGTGGTGGGGGAAGACGTGAGGAGGAGAAGACGAGAGGGAAAGGTGTGTAGACCGAGCAACTTTCACCTGCACGCGTAGGCATTATCCTGGATGAAACCATATGCTCTATAGCTATAAGTGAAAGTGTAGTGGTAGTTAATAATACTCGTTTCAAGAAACTATTTTTCATTAATATTTATCATATTAATAATAGTAATATAATTGGTCACATTAATTTGGTGCCATTAGTTGTATAAAAATTCATTTATGTGTTAATGTAAAAATTAAAATTATTATTAGACATTAGTTTAAAATACACTAATTTGGTACATATTATTAATATTATCACAAAACTAATATACGTGTCATTATTAATATTATCACAAAACCAATCTAGAATCAAGAGACATGGAACATTAGTTTCCCTCCAAAAAAATAGACAAAGTATTTCCCACCAAATTTTCCCTCCGAACAATACATCTGCCGCCAAACAGATGCCCCTCTCGGTGACTCAGTCGTATCGAATAATTGAATCTAGCTGAAAAAACTCCAACTCCCTCCTCATTTCCATGAACTGAGGGCCGGCGGTGGCGAACAGGCTCGACGGAGGCGAAGTGGCCAATTGCCGGCCGAGCGAGCGCGTCGTCGAGTTCCCTGACCCCATCAGAAAGAGAATCTCGGTCAAGCAGAGGACCGACCGCCGGCAGCTGATCCATGCTCGTGGCGGCCGGATCAGTTCGTCCGTCCAGCCCAGATCGCTAGGTATGCTTCTCTTCAGCTCCTCGTCCGCTCCCACAATTCCCAAATCATCGGCCCTCTTCACAAGCGGGCCAGTCAGCGAACGGAACCCTATGCCGCTTGAGGTACCCGATGCCGATGTCCTAGTCTCCTACTGCCTTATCGCTCCATGATCACTGCCCTAGGCATACAAATCCCTTGGGCCTCATCCTATAGGTAGTATACACTAGAAGTATAGGAATAAAATTTGTCCAAATTTTTGTTCCATTGTTTGGTAGATTGCTTCAGATATGATAATTCTAGTTGGTTGCGATGTTTGACAAATGGTTATCCATTAGTTAATTGGCAAGGTTTGATAAGTAAAATCAGTTTTCCACAACTCTGAATGTGGTTTCAGTTACAGTTTCACAGTGCCCATCTTCTGAATTCAAAATCTTTAAAACCAGTGATCTTTTGATGATGGTCCCTTAAGCAAAGATGGTGAGCTCTTGTAGATGACCAACTTTTCTTAAGGCCGATTATCTTGCTGTTTTGCGAAATCAGGAGAAAGAGAGAGAGGAAGAGGGCTGTTTCAGTTGAGAACAGTAGCAGCAGCAAGCAGCTGCCACGCAGCAGCTTCACCGTCAGCCACCGCCCTCCGGTGCCGCGCTCGCGCACGCTTCCACGCAGCTGCTTGCGTGTCCGAGCCCAAGCAGTTCCCGGCCACCTTGAACCCGCCGGCAAAGTTCGTCGCAGCCGCTCTGTCCCTGCCCTTGTAAATTTAGTCTGCACAGATCAATCATTTTGGTTCTATAAAACTAGAAACTAAAGTTGTGCCTCCACCTTCAGAATACTTAAATGCACCGCTTTTCACACAAAAGATATTTCAGAATCACTTTTCACAAGATTTTAACTACTGGAGTCAAGTTGGGGTAGTAGTATTGAAGGCAATGACTTGAATATGCCAGATACGCTGGGTGACAAAAGTCTGCAGCTGTATGTAGTTCTGCTCTGTTTTCCTCAACCTCACAAGTGGTATTTGCCTCATATAGGTTGTGAACTGATTGATCATTATGACAATTTATTTTGACTGAGGATGTCTATTTTACAACTAAAAAAAATCTTGCATGTCTGGTCTAGACCTGTAGATGAATAAAAAGATTATTCTTTCTTACATCTTGATATGTGTGCAGGGTCTAATTTATTTCTCTTCATGTAAAAATATTTTGTTGGTGCCTGCAAAGATTAAAAATTTTGGCTAGTTCTGTTTTCCTGCATGTAAAATTAGTTGTTGGTGCCTGCAAAGATTAATTGTCATATTTTGCAATGGTTGGAAATTTAGCAATCTAATATTGCTATGTGCTGATATAAGGTTTCAAAATTCTATTGCCTAGTGGCATCAAATCTTTACATACCTGAGCAAAAACACAAGTATTATATATAAAGCTAATATGCCATCCTTTTGACCATTCTATCTGAAACGTAGCACTTCACTTCTTCTCAAGCTCCAAGTTCAAATAACATTACATATATGCAGTTTAATCTAATTGTTACTCTTCTGTTATCTTTATTCTTAATTTTCTATTGGTACTATATTTTATTTAGATTGTGCAACCATGGCGGTGGATAATTGGACCATAAATCTTGAATGTGATGGGGCACCTGAAGGAGAGAGACATGTGAAAACGGAAATGGACAGAGATGTGATATGCTACTGGAACCTGATTGATTTGATCAAGGATCATGGATACTCATCAGTTGACTATCTATACTACAAGCGAAAGCTTGGTTGTACTAGAACAAGATCCTAAAGTGATGAAAATGCTTAACGAGTGTGAGAGCAAAAAAATGGTTAGCTTGTTTGTGACAAAGGACAGACTGGCCACTTTAGCGCCTACCAAGTCCAACAAAGAACCATCCAAATCTAAACCAAAAAAAAACTAAAGGTATTAGAATGAACATATAATTTTACTCTTCTGTATGTATATCTGATTATTCAAGTACAACTTAACTATTCCATATCATGGTAGTTATCAATGATTTATTTTCATCCAAGATTAGCCTATTCAAAATTTGTTTAGCAGGAAGAGGAGGTACAAAGAAAAAGAAAGCATTAAATTTAATGCATACCGAAGCACTATATGCCAACGAGGTTGAGCAGCGCGATCATGAGAACCAGAACACATCAGGTACAAATGTAGTTAGATCAATCTCATTCATATGGACTGTATCTTAACTAGTTACTATCACTGTCATTCTATTTTTAATAGCTGATGGCGACAAAGAACCTAAAAAGCGAAAGGGGACTGTTTTAACACATGTTTGGGATCTACTTGACGGAGATAGGATAGTAGTAAGATGTAATAAGCTTGGACAGCCCATTGGAAAAGAAGGTGGCCTTTTAGGCCAATTTTTGGGCACCATAGCAAGAAATGGTGGTTACTGTCCGGTTGGTGCCAAAGATTGGAGAAAAGTTAAGAAAGACTATGGAGAAACCATCATTCAATTTGTACAGGTTAGCTCTTTCTTCGCTCTTAGCACCTACATCAGTTTGTCTCTAGCCATCTTTGTTTTTATTTCAGTTCAAAAATAAACCTGATATATCTTGAATAGATGAGAGGTTATTTTGGATGATGATTTGGTCTTTTTATTCAAGTGTAATTGAATTTGTGAAGTGAATTACATCTTAAGTGTTGAGTGCAGTAGCGTTTAGCTCATATAATATTGTGAGCCCATGTGGCCAGATGATAGGCAAGAGTGTTTGGTGCAGATTTCATTGTTTAAAAGATATGATTGTTATCATGTCATGAAGTCAAATTCATTCTTTAGTGACTTTCTTATTTTAGACAAAGTTCTTGTATCCTCATTCATGTGAGAAATGGATATTCAAATCAATTTGAAGAGATTGGAGAAAATACAAGGCAACATTAAAAAAGACACTATTTAATCCAAAGAAGAAAAGGTCTATTTTGAACAAGCGTTGTCCAGATGATATTGTTGAAGCTGAATGGAAGGCCCTAGTAGGATACTGGAAGTCCGAAGAAGGAAAAGTAAGGCACCACTATTTACACTATTTGGTATTTTTACTATCATCGTCTACTATTGTTGATTTCTACATGTATAATGGT
This sequence comes from Miscanthus floridulus, assembly GCF_019320115.1. Taxonomy (NCBI): domain Eukaryota; kingdom Viridiplantae; phylum Streptophyta; class Magnoliopsida; order Poales; family Poaceae; genus Miscanthus; species Miscanthus floridulus. The sequence continues at coordinate 62,613,727 of NC_089580.1, read as the reverse complement.
TCATTATTTAATAATTTACTTTTCTTGTAGACCCTTAGTGAAAAGAACAAAATAAGTTGTGAAATGAGGAAGACAACTCATACAACAGGTACAAAGAGTTATGCTCGTTGGTCTGAGGACATGGTGAGTACATCTTCTCGTAAAAAAATTATATATGATTCTTCTTGCTTTTCCTTTACTACTATTTTTGCAGAGGCAAGCTGATCCTGAAAAAAAACAGCCACATAGAGCAAAGGTTTATCTAGCCACTCACAGGAAAAGGGAAAAGGGATAAATGAGCCAGTGGTATGCTACATGCACATGGGAACTTTTTTGCAATATATAATTATTTCTATTTTCTGATGTCTGGATTTCATTGTTGTAGGTTCAATTGGAAAATCTCCTAGACACACAACCAAAGTTAGCACAAAATAGTGAGGGCGGAGTTGCATGGGAAGGTGATGCATTACATCAGGTGTTGGGAGAAGAAAAAGCTGGACAAGTGCACGGCATGGGATTGCTTCCGGTTCCTAAACAAGTTTATGGTCGAAAAACACACTATTTTAAGGACATTAATATAGTTTCACTAGATGGCTCATCATCTGATGTAGAGGTTCACATGTTGGAGGAAATAAGGCAACTCAAAGAGCATTCTAGAATGCAAGACAAAGTTATCGAAGAACTAAAAAACAATCAGAGGCACAATGAGAACCAAGAAGCAACAATGGTAAGAATGTACAGCTTAATTTTGTAACTCTGTATTGAAATGCGTTATTCAAACTTTATATCTTTTCTAGGGAAATTGTGCTAGGAGTGATCACAACAATTCTCAGAATCAAGTACTGAATTCTAAAAGAAAGGTATTTGCACTATTTTCCATGTTTTCACCTAAACTAGTATTTTGGCTTTAATATCCTTTCAAAATTTTAGAGAGTCCAGTGTGGTGCACCCAACCAGAATGAGGGATTCCTCAAACATAGGGATGAATTGGTAAAGTCACCCTTGCTTGTGAATTTAATGCTTATGCATCCATAAAGGATTTTTATAACAGCTAATGCTACTGTTTTTTCTGTTTACTAGAATAAAGAAACATGTGAGTTTGAATTTAGTGATGATGACAATGTACTTTTATCTAGAGAAAAGGTTATCAACTGGTTTCTTGTATTTAAGAACAACAATATACTCTTAGTTTAGTACATGTTAATATTTTACCTACTAATTATCATTTGAACGATTTTGAATTGGAATCAGTGCCAAAGTGATAATAATGACAAGTAGAAGAAGCAGAAGCACAGGCAATATTTGAACAACACCTCCATAATGATTTTGCACCAACAGAGGTACACTATTTCAATGTACCATTGAATAAAATATATTAGACTTGTAATGCTAGTTATTTAAGATGTCTATAACAGTGTATAAATACAATTGCCTTTCTCTTCCGTTCAGTTTGATTCTTGTCAAAGGAGTTCCGCCACAAGTAGAATAATACCAAAGAAACAAAAGGTATCTATGAACCACACTTTGCTATAATTATAGTAGATTTTGTGTCTTATTATTTTGTACTTTCATTTGACATGTGTAAGGGACATCACGGAGGGCTTGTAGATACTAGAACCATTGCACACCAGGAGGTGGCTCATGACAAGGCTACAAGCTACAGGCGCCAAACACCTAAACGACTTTCTCTAATGAAGGTAGTTGAACATATCACTTGTTCTAAATGCATGATCACGATGTACAACTAAAGGGTTGCTGGTCACTAAGAGATTATGTCAAATTAATGTAGGTTGGGTCCACAGTGCTACTAATGACTTCGAAATATCCTAATAAGGCTAATGTGGCATATGCAACTCTCTTGAGCACTAATCCAGAAGCCCTTGTTGGTGGAGTTAAGATAGGAAGTCAATTCTACAAAGTGCGTATCAATCATCCTATAACAAAAGATGAGCCATTAGTGAGGCCTATGCTTGGGTGCGACAATATTGGTGATGCTCATGCCAAAGGAGTCCAAATTGCTTGGCCTTCGATGTTTGTATGTTCAAAACTAGCTTTCCTAACTTTACATCAATGTATATATGTGCCTTAATTTGTAATGTTACAACTTAAATTTTCTTTGCAGGTTGAAATGATTAATGGTTGAATTCCTACATCAATGCGCACAGGAAGAAGCAGTGGACTTTAGGAATCATAGCTAGTTCTTGAATTTTTCTTTCTAGTGTGGACTACGTGTGTTTGCTCTCTTGAGCCATATCGTTATGTACATATACTACGATTTGTTCTAAACAAGCACTATGTTTGAGATCATTCCACAATATGTGGATCATGCTATGATTATGGAAATTTGTGGTTTATGTGATTTTACAGTGTGTCATATTTGTGCGATTATATAATAATCCTTGTGCCATATGTATTGGAGAAATAAATATGTGTTTCATAATCCGAATATGTTGCAATAGATATAAAAAAGTGTTACAAACCATGTGTTGCTTTGTTTCATATATTGTGCTCTACCATAATGTGGAAGTGTTACTAGAACTAAAAAAGTGTTACAATAGACATTCTTGTAACACTATACAAATGTTACGATAGATAAATAAATGTGTTCCACACTATGCATTCTACCATATTGTTAAGTGTTACTAGAGCAAAAAAAGGTGTTACAACAAAAATCATTGTAACACTAGACAAGTGTTCCTGTAGACAAGTAGTTGTGTTACAATAAACCAGTCTATTGTAACATAGCCAATTGGAACACAAAAGAAAATATGTTACTAAGTGAGCTAGTAACACTTTTTCCAATATACAGTAACACAAGTTGGTGTTACTATATCCCTACGCTGTAGTAGTGTTAAATGGTTAAATGATGATGAGCTGCTTCTTTTATATAAAAAGAAATTCAGTTACTTGTAGTCATTGGCTTAGCATAAACTGATTATTGTTGACATCCTATTGCCATTGACTAATATTTGTCTAAATAACGATATTCATCCTGAATGATAACCGATTTTTCTTCCATAACTCCACAAGCTTTAACTGATTTATTCTTATGAGTATACTAGAATTAGCTATTTAGTCGATCTCCTTCCACATCGGTTCTTAGAGCCACACATTCGGGACTGTCTAGCAACACTAGTATGTTCTACCTTAAATTACTAATTAGCGTTCTCTCCTTGTCAATTGCAGGGTCAAATTGATTGGCACATCTTGGGAGGAGTGCGTAGGATCGATAATCCCTATGTTGAAGCTAGGTGGATCTCTAGCTCCATCGAGCAGACCCTTCTGGCTTGCTCGTGTGCCCCGACATGGGACGAAATTTCATGCCTACACACGTTCTGGTACGCTCGATGGAACACCACAATCATCATGGCGGTTCACAGCAACAACGACATCCTTATGGTACATTACGAAGACCTACCTAATGGAGATAAAGATGTCATCGGCAAAGCTATAGAAGAATTTTAGAATAAGTGTTTGTTGTCCTACATCAAAACACGTGACAATACAATTGTTCAGAAATATCCACTACCTAGAGTTCTTTTGCATGGGTAGACAGATGCAGATGAGACTGAAGACTGGTGTTTCTTCATAGAAGCTATAAACAAGTCTGTTCATGATGCCATATTGAACCATAATGAAATTTTCTTGAACACATTCCATAACACCATGAAAGAGGTGTTTCATGGGTTTCTAGTTGATCGGGTTGGATCGGCTTATTACAATATTCCATATCTGTTGACTCAAGGGACTAATCAAACCGGTACTAGCCATCAAGAAGCAGCACCAGCCAGTAATGATAATGTCCAGGTAGTTTAGAGTTCATCTGAACAAGCTCAGGGTGTTACTACAAATCAGATACAATATAATCCTGGATCGTCAGTGCAGCAGCCCACGGGGCAAGGTTAGAACCAGGTGATTAATTTTGGCACATCAGGCCACATACCATCATCGGCTCAAAAAATCACACCATCAATTCAAAGGATCCATAGAGATATAGATCCTAATGTCTATAACCAGAGACTTCAAACAGCAAACCAGCAAAGGACCTAGCAAATAGAGATTCCACATGAGTATCATTATGGCACATATTATAACACCCTTCACATGATTCCGAATCCAGGGTATCAGGGCACAAAGGATTTCAATCCACAGATGGGTCAGCAAGTGTAGAGAAATCCAAATTCACATGCTGACAAGTTGTTGCTAAAGGTGATCGAGATGATGAAGAATTAGTTTGGTTTGAAGCCAAAAGGGCTGACCTTCTCATACAAATGCCCATATCCAGAATAGTATGATTTGGTCGCTCTTCCTACAAATTACAGGCTCCTAGAGTTTGCTAAGTTCACTGGCCAAGATAGCACAAGCAGAATAGAGCATGTCAGTTGATATCTTACATAGTTGGGCGAAGCATCCGTTGAAGAGGCCCATCAAGTTCGTTTCTTCTTCTTATCCCTATCAGGGCCAGCCTTCACTTGGTTTTTATCACTGCCAGTGAACTCCATTGCTAATTGGGCTGACCTGGAAAAGAAATTTCATATATATATTTATACTAGGACTGGAGAAAAGAAGATTACCAATTTGACAACCATAAGGTAGAAAACTAATGAATCGGGCACTGAGTTTCTTCAAAGGTTTAGAGAGACTAGAAACTTGTGCTTCTCATTAAATTTGGCTGATGATCAGTTAGCCGCTTTGGCCGTTCAAGAGATGCTGCCAACATGGAAAGAAAAACTACTGGGATAAGAATTTGACAACTTGGGTCAATTGGCTCAATGAGTGGCGGTGCTTAATAGCCAATTCTAGAGTATGTGCAGAGATACCCGATTCTAGAAGAGTACCACAGTAGCCGAAGCTTATAATCCATATTCGGTCGATGACGGCTATGAAGATGAGGAAGAAGAGATTGCCGCGGATGAATGGAATTGGGGCAAAAAGACAGTAATGGTGCCAAATCCTTAGGGAAGAGGAGTCGAGGAGAGCTATGACTTTCATGTCACAAAATCAGACAAGCTCTTTGATTTCTTGCTTGAGAAGGGACAGATCAAGTTGCCCGATAATCATGTTATGTTGCCCCCTAATCGGTTGAAGAATAAGAAGTTCTGCAAGTTCCATAACGCTACTTCTCATTCCACTAATGAATGCAGAATTTTTAGGCAGCATATACAGAGGGCTTTTCAGCAAGGAAGACTCAAATTTGATACGCCTCGAAAAATGAAAGTTGATGATAATCCTTTCCTAGGAGATCAAAACATGGTCAATGCTAGGCTGCTCAAAGGAAAGACTAAGGTCCTGACATCAACCAAATCAAGAGAAGCTAGAACAGTCGATCTCGAGATGCAAATATCGACTGACGAGTACAGAGAAGTTAGAAGACGTCGCAACAAGCAAAAGAGCCGATATGAGCAGGGAGAAACGTCAAAAGGTGGGGCGACAAAGCCATGGATTACATCTCGAATTCTATTGAATAAATGGTAGTGGCAGAAGGAAAAGGATTATCAGCGTTGGTTAGAAGAGCAAGAATACCAGCGTCAATAGGAAAAAGAGAGGTATGAAAGAAAGCAAGCTGAATCACATTGGAATTGTCCTTTCTTCAGACATTGCTGGAACGAAGGTTTGAAGTTGCGTACCAAGAATAACTGTCCAGAGTGCAGCGATCAATATTGGAAGGTTAGGCAATCTCAAGCCAACCGCCGGTCTATCCATGCTCAAGATGCATATCATCATAATAACATGGATCGGCGCTTAAAAAATGGAAGTGTTCATAATCGGCTTGGAAAAAGAGTTGTTGATCAAAACTGGGTGGATTATAAAGAAGAAAGTAATGAAGAAAAATATGCTTGGCAGGAAGGCTAATGGTGTCTAGGAGGTTTGACAAGAACCAGAAGAGAAGGGTGCAACAACTAAGGAATAGAGAGTTGGAACAGACTCAAGCATCTGTTAAACCTCAAGTATGGCGTGCTAAGCCAACAGCCGATAGAAGGCAACCATCGGCTAATATTCAAATGGCTTTTCTGTTACCATCAGAATTCAGAGCTTCTGCAGATTAAGAAGTTTACTCAGATTTTGATGAATCAGAGTATGAGGAGATAGTTGCCAAGCTGACAGTTATATATCAAGCTATATTTGATAAACCAGTCAAGCATCGACACTTAAAGGCTTTATATATGAAAGGTTTTGTTGATGGGAAGCTGATGAACAAGATGTTGGTGGACGGAGGTGCTTTTGTCAATCTTATGCCTTACACCACTTTTTGTAAGCTTGGCAAGGGACCAAGAGATCTGATTGAGACTGACATGATGCTTAAGGACTTTGGGGGTAATGCGTCTAAGACCCAGAGGGCAATGAACATCAAACTAACAATCGAGAGTAAGACTCTGCTCACCACATTCTTCGTCATCAATAGAAAAGGGTCGTATAGTTTGCTCCTTGGTCATGATTGGATTCGTGCAAACTATTGTGTACCATCGACCATGCATCAGTGTTAGATTCAATGGCATGGAGATGATGTCGAACTGGTTCGCACTGACGAGTCTGTAAGTATCGCAATAGTCGATCCAGTCTTTTGGGAGCTAGCAGACTTTGAATGCTTTTCTGGCAAGTTATGGGAAGGAGGCTTCATTAAAATCAGTAATAAAAGCCAATAGTTGATCCAAGCAATCGGCTCTAAGAGTTTGTTTTTAGTAAATAGTCACAGCTTCACGTTGGCCATTGGATTAAGGAATAATAAGCATTGGTCCTGGAGATAGGCTTAGGCCGACGTATGTGAACAATAAGTGCAATTTAGAGTTGATGGATCTATTAAAGGAAGTTTTATTTCTCTTAATGAGATGCTTGGCCTAGATCGATCGATTGTTTAACCTTTGGTCTGAAAGTTCTGGTGCAACCTATCAATAGCGATCGATGAAAAATATTTAAAGGGATGTTATCCTAGCATTTGATCAACACTTGATAGCCAATTTGTTTAGTCATTGGCTCTAAAAGCTGGTACCGGAAAGGTATCACCTCTAGTTCAAAAAAAATAAAGATCTTCTAATATGTAAAAGCCGATATGATATGTATTGCCTCCAGAGCAAAAACAAAAAACAAAGACATTCATGACACATACAGGGGCATTGCACTGAGATACATTCATGAAAGAATAGAAGGTTTCATTCATTAGTTTGCCCTAGATACAAGCTAATCGAAGACTTTGTTCACCACATCTTGAGCAGATGTGATGTCCACAATGGCCTTCGCCGCAAAAACAAACTCCTCAAGGAAATCCTCATGCTCCTCGGGGCCGTTGCCCATCAGGAAGCCAGTCTCCATGGCATGGAGCTCATACCCGGTCTGGACTTGCTCCACGGTTAGCGCCACTTACGCGCCATGATGAACGCCGTGGACGGTGATTTCCTAAACGCCAGCCAGAATGTCTTGGAGGTGAGCATTGATGAGGGGACCCCGAGCATTGACGGTGTCCGTGGCCGCATTCGCCGCCAGTTGGAGGGACTCCAACTGCACTGTCAGGGCTAACGATCATAGAAAACAAAAGAACTATCAAGATAAAGACAGTAGAAATCAGAATAGAAGCATTCATGGAACTCATCTTACCCGCTACCACGGCGTCAGACTTGGCTAGCCGTGCTCGAATGGCACTGGCCTCCTCCTTGGCCGCTTGAAAGGTAGCCTGAGAAACTCCAAGGCAGATCTCGAGTTGGCCATTTTCCTGAGTCATCTCGGCATAGCAGTTCTGAGCCGCTCTCCACTCTCGAAGAAAATGCTGGACGTCGTCGCCGTTGTAGGAGTCAGAAGAATCCGACGACGAGGCCGGCGCAGAAGATGCAGCATTAGAGGGCTCATCGGCCCTGGGAAGAGGATGGAGACTATCATTCAAAATGAATCTATAGACAAATCAGAATAGTTCATCATCACAAGCAGAAGATGTCGATCTCACCTCATGCGTTAGAGGCGTTGATTCACCGGCATATTCTCCTCTAGGACCTCCTCCACTGCACACATGTCGCGGTTATCCTTGCCGGCCATGAAGTTGATTGGATCTACAAGAAGGAAGGAAGGCCGCTATGGGGTTCTACGAGGGCGGAGAAGTGCAAAGGAATAGGAGTGGTTGCAAGTGTAGATGTGTTCGAGGCTAGAGCCATCGGCTAATATTTGAAGCCACGGAGCGAAGAGGCAGACGCCTTGGGATGTGCAAAAGGTAGCCGCAATTAATAGGAGGCGAAGCACCACCTCACTAATACCGAAGAGAATACAACGCCGGGTGACTAAGGACAGAAGATCAAAGGGTTCTCTTAATAAAGGTCGTGTTTTCAGACCTATATGGGATTAAGATCGAGAGTCTGGAATCGACTATTTTCAAATTGGCTCTTTAGCCAAAACAAAGAAAACACAGTGAGACAACGGAAAGTATGGTTGTCATTGGTTCTACAAAAGACATATGTTGATACACGAATTACAAGTCTAGAACGTCCTGGATCGCTTTCAATACTTCTAGCCGAATAGCATCAACTTCTGTGATCTGTTGTTTGTCTTCTTCGGCTGATCCAGGAATACTCTTGAGGCTATTTCGGATGGCTCTACCTTCTCTAACTTTGGCTAGCAGTTTCTATTTCTTTTGTTGAATGGCATCGGGTATTTGAGCCAGGGTGGATTTGTGACGATCAATGGTAGCCTTCACATTTTCTAGCTCCTTCTCAAGTTCTGCACACCTAGCTTCTAGTTGAGACAATTCTAGGTCAACACCGAGGGAGGAATTCTTCAAGTGATCAATCAACTATGTCAGTTCTTTAGCCTCTTGCCTGTTGGAGTTCCCCTTGGCCAATAAAGTTTCACGATCAAACAGATTCCTTTGAGCCTGTTTCACCTTCAGGACCTGATCTTCAAAGATAGATAAAGGAGACAAAACTCTAGAGAGAGCTGGGGATGGATTGCCCTTAATGGCCAAGAAGACTTTATGCATTGGATCAGTGTCTTGGACCAAATCGACTATATTCTTCTCAAGTATTGGTAGAACATCTCTTAGCTGATTTTTGGTCTCTTCTGGCAAGGTTTCCTTGGAGGAGGTGGCTGATGAGCTAATTTCATCTTCATCAAGATACTCCTCTAGATTGAAAGAGTAGCTCTAGGCTGGAAGATTGAATGCCTACATTTAAGAGAATTTTGATTAAGAGGATTGGATCAGTTTATGATGAAATGAACGGCAAGATGAACGCAATACCTTTTCCGTGATAGCCTCTATCTGAGGAGAAGGGATAGCTGATGATGCACCAGTGATGTCTGGTTGAATCGGCTCTGGACTCTCAACATTAACATCTGCAAACATCAGGAAAGATTTTTAGCTCTTGTTTTTGTAGAGAAAATAAATTGAACATATAACTTCCTTACCATCAGTTATATGTTGAACTGGGGAATCGACAATCTGAGTGTCGATAGAAACAAGATCACCCTCAGTGCTGGTAGGATCATTAAGTAGGCTGTTAGGGTCCTGCTCTTGCATTGATGTTTCCTCAGGAAGTATCTCGCATGGTAAGAGGTCAGATGAAGGATAAAAACTAAGTAAATCAAGAAGTTGAAGAAAGATATTCCGACAAACATCAAGGATAAAATTCACGTTCTCTGCTATTGTGGAGGCATCAGTTATTTCAACTGAAATCAGCTCCTTTTGAGGTTCAGCCGATAGGGGTTCAACTGGTGCTAAATCAAATGCTTGGGATGGTAGTACCGCACCAAGAGCAGATTGGGACATAATACTCGATAACTGTGAAGGAATGAGATTAGAAGTTGAATATTGGTTCGAGAAGAACATGGATTATTTACCTAAGCGACTGATGGTCTCATCCTACGAAGTCTTTTTCTAGTAGTGGTTTTCTAGTTCATCCCTTGAGCTGCCTTGCACTTTGAAGATTGATATGTTATGATGGTAGGGGCAGCATGAGTTTTCATCAATTTCTTCAATGAAGGTGCGGTTGATCCCATTCTTGAAACTGGGCATGATGGCTGATAATCTATAGGATGCCCTTTCCTGTCTAAGCTCGGAGGATTGAATTCAGTATCCTAAAGGGTCAGTTAGAACAATTGGCAGAGGAATCTGTCAAGGAATTTCCCTAAAAAGGGGATGAAAGTTACCTCATTATCAGAAGCGAATTCCCCATCCAGAGCTATACACAAAGGGTGGACTAACCCATAGAAAAGATGGGAGCGCCATTCTTACCACCAGGAGTCAAAAAGAGTGGAAGAGAAGCTGACCCTGATCCAATCATGCAAGCAATTGAAGGAAGATATGATCCCAATTAGAAGACTCTAGAAGCTTCCATTACCTCACTGATATCTTATCTTGACTTTAGTATGTTTTTGAAGAACAATTAAGGGAGAAGTTGACCAAAACCAAACTGACAAGCTATGAAGGATGGATAATAGAATTCATAAGTTGGAAGATTGTCTAGGAGGAAGGAGCCAGTGGCCATTTTTCCATGACCATGGTGAAATTCGGTTGGAAGAACGCAGGGCTTGATGAAGGAATTAAAAATTACAACTGTTGTCTCGTCTGAGCAGCCTGATTCAAATCAAAATTTGAATGGGAAGATCAGCTCATCGTTCTCATTCTCATTATATGGTAGCCAAGTCAGGATGCATGCATCGAACCCTCTATAAAACTTTTTGAAGAGATGGCCAATATCGATATTAATTGTTATGGCCGATGCAGCCTCCCCAAAGCTCATGCACTGAAGGGTTCTTCCTTCCTTGCCTCTATATTCCTCATCAAAGTTGGAAGAGGGGAAACTCAGACTTCTGAGATCAGCCCTTACAATCTTGTGCATGTACAGGTTGAGCCATAGTTGTATCAACCACCAAGGGCCACTGATAGTATGTACTGGTTCGTTCTTCAGCAATTGGGCAGCAACCTAGTGCATTAGATGATAAGCAGCCCCTAGTAGATACTTTCCAAGATGGATATCCTTGCCTACTGCCAAATGCTCTGCCATAAGCTTATAATTGTAAGTTGGACCACAGGATGACCCATAGAAGATGAATATCTCCAACCACATATTCAGAAAGGCTACATATTCCCTTTCACTGATAGTTGATTCGTCTCCAATATGGTTCAGAATATAACTTGTCCATCCTATGCAATATGATATTTTGGCTAATTTCTTGGAACCAGCACTCAAGTATTCATAAGGCTACATTGGTCTGGTTATTCTAAGGCCGATCGACATATAAACATCGGCCAGGGTAATGGTCATTGGGCCATGACCAAAAACAAAATCGTTCAGGGCATTGGACTAGACATAAGATGGGGAAATCAAGAGTGAATCATTCCTCTCCATCCCAGACAACGAGAGTGTCAAACATTGATTCAAATCATACACCTCCTAATCTCCGGCCATTTTCTTGGATACCCTACGAAACCAATCTCTCCTCCCCTTGGGCATTTTAGGCTAGTTTCTGAAGAGAGTTTTGATATTCCAAGAGGACAAATCCACTACAGACTGTTTGAAGCGGATTTGGTTGGTTTCTTGATAGATGAAATCATATGGATCAGGATCACCCATAGGCCTGAGAAAATAATGATTTGGAAGCAATAGCTGATGGGATCAAGATTTCATTCCTCATTTCCTAGAAATATGATAAAATAAATTTGAGGACAAAGGAAATACAGGGTAGCGACTGACATTTTGAGAATGGGAATTTGAAAGCATACCTCTGGTTCATGGTCGCTGATCGCCATTACCATTGAGACAGATGTGAATCTGAGGAGGACCGCTTGAATAAGAGCTTAATAGGGTGGAAGATTTGCTATGGTTGAAGCTTTAGCGATGGCGGCGTCGGCTGTAGAGATTTGGTCGAGAAAGAAGGGAAAAACAAATGGGTTGAGTGAGTTGGAAGAGGTACTATTGGGATATTATATAAGACTTAGCCCGGGAAGACAGGAATCATGCGTATATCTCGAAATAGAATGGTTGCGGTGTGGTAAATGGATAAATAGGAATTTTGAAATAAAATCACTTTTATCCCAAAATTGGGGGGAATGTGTTTACACCAAAATTTAGGAGAAGAATGTGGGAATTCGAAGGCTTCCAAGATTGTGCCAATCAAGGAATCGATTGCATAAGGATAACTGATTCAGATATGACTCTGGAATCGGATCTCTTTGGACGACATCAGCAGATAGCGATGATGTGCTATGGTTGGCGCTAGGAAACTACATATCGGACTCTACAAAAAGGGAAAGATTAGGGTCCAAGTTATCTTAAATTAGGAATGTTTTCTTCTATGACAAAGATTGTAATAAGTCATGCTCGAGTAGGATTCATGTTTAGGCTCCGGGTATAAATATTGGACCTCGGCTATTGTAAGAGAACACACAATCAATCAAATACAAGTTACTTATTTTTTTTGGCTCTAGCCACCCCTTAGGAGTAGGAGTAGAGTAGATCTCGACGAGTTCTTCAGCGAGCAGGGCTGCATCGGTTCGGCCGACCACCGGCTTATCTGTAAGTACCATCATGGCTTATACTTCTGTTCGTACGGCTGCATCGATCTGATCGACCTCCACTCGACTCTGGTATAAGCTAGTTATTGACTCTTGTTTAGTTCAAGTACGCCTACATTGATCTGGTCGACCTCCACTACTCGAACTATATAAGGTCAAGTTATCGGCTCTATCTAAGGGTGGCGTCCTTTGGATAGATTCATTAAGTTATCGATATTGCTTATTGCTTTCAATATTTATTTAATTACAGCAATATCACTTCGTCCAATTGGGATTGATCTAGATCAGCCTTATATCCTGTTTAACCCATTGTTTATTAATCTAAATTGATCTAATCTGCACCTTAAACGATGAGTTATGTTTTATCAGTCGTTTTATGTCAATCCTGATCGTGCATAGCGTGTGGTTAAGGCATGTCTGGTCTTGAATAGATCTATTGGCTAATGAGAACCGTTCCATAGTCTGTTATCACGGCCTATGTGATTCTGCCTCACACCCCACTATTAGCACCATAGAGTGGGGATCGTTATTTGGTAGATCTATTCCTGATAGGGCATGACCTTAACTATACGCTATGCCTTAATCGACTGTTTTAGCCGATATCGAGTGTTTGCACATATGCAGTTCACGTCATGAGACCGTTGAAGTAAAGATAGGTTGAAAGATGTGTTAACCCCATGATCTTATTATTATATTATGGCCTACATGATTCTGCCTCATGCCCCATTGATATTAGTAATAAGTTAGGGTCGTTGAATTTATCGCTGTTTCTACGGCCTGCATGATTCTGCCTCATGCCCCACTGGTCATAACGATATATAAGATCTAATATGTCTATTAGATTTATCTCTATGAAATGGTTAAATGATAATGAGCTGCTTCTTTTATATAAAAAGGAATTCAGTTACTTGTAGTCATTGGCTTAGCATAAACTGATTATTGTTGACATCCTATCGCCATTGACTAATATTTGTCTAAATAACGATATTCATCCTGAATGATAACCGATTTTTCTTCCATAACTCCACAAGCTTTAACTAATTTATTCTTATGAGTATACTGGAATTAACTATTTAGTCGATCTCCTTCCACATCGGTTCTCAGAGCCACACATTCGGGACTATCTAGCAACACCGGTATGTTCTGCCTTAAATTACTAATTAGCGTTCTCTCCTTGTCAATTGCAGGGTCAAATTGATTGACACGTCTTGGGAGGAGTGCATAGGATCGATAATCCCTATGTTGAAGCTAGGTGGATCTCTAGCTCCATCGAGCAGACCCTTCTGGCTTGCTCGTGTGCCCCGGCATGGGACGCAATTTTGTGCCGACAGAAAGACATCTGGAAATTCACATACTATAGGAATATCAGCAAGGGCCACAGGCTGGGTAGCATTGGCCGTATTTTGGAGATCAAACTCCCTAGAAAGGGGTACTAGAAAAGCATCGTTATTCTTGGGGTCTCTCAACATAATGGTTCTAGTCGATGTATCGATAAAGACACCATGGTTCTTCATCCAATTCATACCCAAGATCACATCTATACCCAATCCTAGTAATATCACTAAATTTGCAGTATACTCTCATTCACTTATTTGGATAAGTACATCTTTAACTATCTGATTGGTAGAAATGTTATTCCTGGCTACACTTATACAATAACCACCTTTGTCTACTACAAATATTTTCTGATCATACTTGGACGCAAATGTTGGACTCATGTTTGAATGTGGAGCCCTAGAATCAAATAGAACAACTATAGGGTTATGGTTCACAAGAAACATACCAGATGTGACAACCTCGCTAGAGGGAATCTCTTCCATGGTGGTGTAATGCACATACCCCAAGCATGCATTTGCAGCTGCTGGCTTTTGATTATTCTTCTTAGGGTAGGGGCACTCCCTTGCCCAATGACCAGTCTTGTTGCAATTGAAACGTGATTGATTGTTAGGTGGTGCCTTCGAGTTGCCTTGTCCTGCACCACCCTTAGGCAGTAGAGCGATAGAGTATGCCCGACGATACCCTTTATTTGCTTGGCTTGGCTGGGCCTTCTTCTAAGGTGGTCGGTATTTTGGAGCAGGTGGACGGTATTGGGTTCTTGCCACCACTGGAGCTCTCTGCTAAGATGCACCACCTTCAAAGTCCCTCTTGCGGCTCTTGGATGCAGCATAAATATTATTATGATTCTCTTGTGTGAGCGCATCACTCACAAATTCATTGTAGGTCTCACTCTTGTTATTTGCTAGAGTCTTCATCAACTTTGGACCTAGTCCTCTCTTGAAGCTTACAATTTTCTTAGCATCGTTATTCACAAACTTAGGCGCATACCTAGAGAGATTATTGAAGGCTGTAACACCCTAAAATTTCATTTGCAAATTAGTAATTAAAATTGAGCATTTATTTGATTTTCTATGCATTTTAACCTAGGCCAAATAATAAAATTAAATTAACTATAAGGTTTAAGAACATGTTTGTTGCATTCATGCCGAAGCATATTATTTTTGGTTGAGTGTAGGGCATGGTTGTTTGAGGTTGAATTCAAATTTCATTTGAATTTGATCAATTTTCAAAGCTTTGAAAATAGGAAGAATTTTCTTTTAAAAATTTTCTTCTTTCTCCCTTTCTAGCCCAACTCTAGAACAGGCCCAGTTTTTCTTTTTCTTTTTTCCCCATGTTAGAACCGGCCACGGCCTGCTCGGTGGCCCGCACCACGCCTTGGCTTCACCCCACATGCACGCACGAGTCAGCGGCCCAATTCGACGCGCTTGGCCCAGCTTCAGCCTACTCTGCGCTCACGCCCACGCGCCTGCTCTCTTAACCTAGCCACGGAGACCCACTCGTCAAACGTTTCTTCCCCCTTTCCTTCCCCACCTCACCAGTGATGGCACGCTTGCCATCGGAGGTAGCCGCACCAGCCGGGCCATCGGGCCAGGCAAGGAAGGCGTCTAAATCTGCCCTCATCATGCTCCCTTCCTTCTACCATGCATCGCACGCCTAAAAAACCCCAAGCCGAGCCCCTCCCTCTCTTCCTTTTCCCCGTCCATGCTTGAGCTCGTGCTACCGCTGAAGCCCGCCCGCTCTAGTGCCCAATCAACGACGCCGACGCACCTCGGAGCTCCGCCGTGACTCACCGTGACCGTAGGTGCCTTCATCTCTCCGTTTTGGTATTGAATCGCTCAGATTCACCCTCACCCACGCCCTTTTTCTCTCTCCAGCCGTTGTTGTACATCGCCAAACCCCTTCGGAGCCCTCTCGGATGCCGCGACCACCTCCATCAGACTCGTGGTGAGCTGCTCAATCTTCCTATGCCCCCATTTATTGGAATATCGCTCTGGAGCACCGTATCGGCGAGCTCTAGTCATGTTGGCCATGGTGCCGCCATGGGGCCGTTGTCCCGACATGCTTCCCCGCCCTTCCTTTATGTTGTATCGGACCCGCGTTGATGCGCTCATCGTGTACGTGTGTTTGGTTTTGATCGGGGTGGTCTGAAAAGCCGTATCAGCGTTCACCATGGAGCTCAGCTCACCGCCGGCCATGGCAGGCTCGCTAGAGCCATGGTGCAGGCAGCGGGGGTTCTCCCATTCATTCCTCGCCGTCGGATTCACTTGAACGGTCATGATTAAAACATACCCCTTCGTGGGTCATAACGGTTCACCGTGGACCCATGGACACAATCCACAGCGCCACGTCAGCACACCCACCACACACGTGGTGCACCGCACCACTCATGTGTAGTTGTGTGGTGTTCAGTCAGCAGCCACGTGGGTCAACCCGTAGTCAGCCAAGTGTTTTGCAATTTAGCCCCTGAAAGCTCTAGTTTGGATTTGGTGAATTGACGAAACCCTAAGTGCTAACCTAGTTTATCAAAGTGATCATGAGATAGGTAGCACATTCCAAGTGGTGAAGCAAATGAAGATCATGACATGATGATGGTGATACCATAGTGATGATCAAGTGCTTGGACTTGAAAAGAAGAAAGAGAGAAATAAAAGGCTCAAGGCAAAGGTATAAGTGGTAGGAGCTATTTTATTTTGATGATCGAGACACTTAGTGAGTGTGATCACATTTAGGATCGATAGCCATACTATTAAGAGGGTGAAACTCGTATCAAAATGCGGTTATCAAAGTGCCACTAGATGCTCTAACTCATTGCATATGCATTTAGGATCTAGTGGAGTGCTAACACCCTTGAAAATGTTTGTGAAAATATGCTAACACACATGCACAAAGGTGATACACATTGTGTTTAGCACTTGGGAGCAAAGGTACGAAACTTCACCGGTGGAGTGTCCGCCCATATAGTACGGACAGTCCGATAGTGCCACCGGCGCCCTGTACAGAAAAGACAGGGTTTCATAGAGTGGACCGAACACTGGTCTCAACTAGATCGGCGCGTCTGGTCAGTAGAAGTAGTGAAGATGCTGGCGTCGGTCTTCGATCGGACGCTAGGTCACTTTGTGACCGGACGCTGGTGGGGTGTGTCTAGTCCCACTGATGTGGCAGTGCATAGAGGAGATAGTGTGTGACCGAACGCTGGGTGAGTCTAGTCGGGCATGACCGAACGCGTCCGATCACCTCTGGAACCTTACTAGAAACGACCGAATGCTGGGGTTCTGCATCCGGTCACTTTGAGCAGTGCGTCCGGTCACTACTTAAATGTACTTATGACCGTTGAGATTGGGCGATCAGTGTTTGTAGCTAATGACATGTGGCAAGCATCGAACGATCGGATGCTGGGGTCCTATGTCCGGTCAATATGACCAGAGCGTCCGGTCACCCCGAGTTATGCCTAGTGAAGGGGTACAATGGCTCTATTTTATGGGGGCTTCTATTTATGGCCCATGGCCGGCTCTAGCTCACTCTCTTGGCCATTTGCATTAACATAGCAACCTTGTGAGCTTAGCCAAAGCCCTCCCACTAATCTCCATCATAGATTCAACATCATTGTGAGATTGGGAGTGAATCCAAGTGCATTGCTTGAGTGTTTTCATCTAGAGGCACTTGGTGTTCATGTTTTGCTGTAGGATTCGCTTGTTACTCTTGGTGGTTGCCGCCACCTAGATGGCTTGGAGCAGCGAGGATCATCCAGCGGAGGTTGGTGATTGTCTCCGGCTCTGATTGCGGTGATTGTGAGGGGTTCTTGATCTTTCCATGGCGGAGAGCCAAAAAGGTACTCTAGTAAATTGCTCGTGGCTTGTGTGATCCTCATCTTATGTTGGTTGTGCGGCACCCTATTGAGGGTTTGTCGTGTGATGCCAATTAGCGCGTGAGCCTCTAAGTGAGTGAATCGCAACAACGAGGACTAGCTTGCCGGCAAGCAAGTGAACCTCAGTAAAAAATCATTGTGTCATCATTTGATTTCGAGATGATTGGTTTTCATTGGTATTCATTCTTATGATTGATTGGTTCATTCCTCGACTCGGCGGTATAACCATCTTGCTCTCTATCTTTACATTACCACAAATTAGTTGTCAAGCTCTTTAGTTTAGCTAGTCGTGAGAGCTTGTTAGTTTGGTTAGTGTGGCTCTTTAGTTAGCCTTTGAGAGCACACTAACTTAGTGTAGTGACATAGCCATTGTGTGGATAGAGACTATAGAAACTAGAATTGTGGTAGGTGGCTTGTATTTTTAATAGGCTAGTGCAACACTTGCTTCGCCTCATAATTGTCTAACCGGTTTGTTAAATGTTGTAGAAATTTTTAATAGGCTACCCCCTCTAGCCATTAGGACATTTCAGCCCCTCCGTTTTCAGTGAATCAACCCACAGTCCAATACAGTTTAAAAAGAATTACTTTTTAGTCCTATTTTTAGTCATTTTAGTCCCTGTAGTTTTAGGAAATAGCACACACCATCCATAATTCGTTTAAATTCAGATTTTATTAGTTTAAATTTAAATTTGAATTCAGTTTATTTACAGAAATGCCATTGAAACTTATTTTATGCATAACTTTTGCGTTTTAAGTTCGATTAGAGTGATTCTTTCACTCACATGTTCGTAGCAGTACGTAGAATAGTTTTATAACCTGTTCAATCTATGTTTCTACTGTTTGGTGTACTGTTCTAATAGAAGTATATTTGTATGCATGTGATGACTGGAATGGATGCTTGATTGGTGAATTGGAACACGTTTAGAGGGTGATCAGTTCGAGGTGATTGAGGATCAGTAGGGAGACCAGCAATACCAAGAGGAAAACTTTGAGGAAGGCAAGTGTAGCAAAGGCCCCTTGTACCTATGAACTCTACAATTCATTTACATGCATGAGTCTAAATTTGAATTACCTTTTAAGGATGTTACCTAGATTACTACTTGTACCACATATCCTTGTTACCTATGGTTTGGGATGCATTTTGGATAGATGCTGCAGCACTCAACATAAAATAATTGTTAAACATGACTAAAGGTATTATGCAATGTGATAAAATGGAGCTTTTTAGCAACAATCAGGGGGCTAGAGTATGGGATTGAGTGCTCTAGTGCCTCTCCATAAGGACTTAATCCTGAAGCAGCCACCCAGGAGGTTTCGTACAACCTCGAGTGTCATATGGCTCTGACTTTAACCTTTTAACTAGATTGTACTAGCTTGTCTGTAGCTTTCCATAAGGGCAAGAGGAGGCACTAGTTGGTATGTTTCTCTTCCTGCTAGGGTGTGTATCGTGCCACGACCATGCGTGCCACTCCTAGGGAAGGGCCACATACGGCTAGATGGTTGAAACCTTAGTAGCTATGACTTGTTAGTACGACTAGTGAAGGGTTACATAGTGAAACCCTGCCACACTTCCTAGGTTGAGGTGTTGTGGGCTTTGCAAACCCTGGCATTGGGAATCATGGCTCGGTGGGTAAAGTTGTACAATTTCTACAGAAATATTTAACCTGTTATAACAGCCATGCTCATGGATACGAGCAATCTGGATCCTTCATGATTAGTGGTTACTATGGATGGTTGGGAAATTGATATAATCTTGATTATTCATTATTACCACTTGGGTTGGGATTATTCACTAAAGCAGTGATTCAGGATGCTAAAACTTGAACAACTAAAATTGTGAACCGCAGTCAAACTGTGTCTAGCCTTTGAGCCTCATAGATCCCTTTGATATACTTGCTAAGCATGGTGAGCTTACACTTGTTTACATTCAATGAAAATCCCGGATGGGTAACATATAATACATATGAAGAGTTTCTAGATGATGTCCAAGACTACTAGATTGACGTTCACCAGTTGGAGTCCCTATGACAGTTTGGGCTAGTTTTTCGCTTTGTGTAATAATGTTGCCAATGAGCAAGACTATGTTATAACAGTATGATGAGATATGCGATGTAATAAAATACTTTACTTTGATATTATTACAATTTGATGGTATATGTGTGTTTGGACATCTTGGGCGCACATATATGAATACTTGATTTTGCTACGCAAAATTGGGTGCGACAAAGGCATGCTAGTACTCAGTGAGACTTTTGGTGCCCTGAGTAAGCCTCATAAACTCTATATGTTTCATGCTCATAAGACCTAGGGGAATATGATGCCCCCTAAAAGCAGCCTTGAACTCATTCCATGTAACCTAAGCATTTGTAGGGAGGGTAGACAGGTAATGAGTCCACCAAATGTCTGCTGGACCATGAAACTGATGTGAGGCATACTTAGCCTTCATATGCTCTGTAACTCTCAAGAGACGAAACTTCTGCTCAATGGTATTGAGCCATTCATCGGCTTGCAATGGCTCCTCTGCCTCCTTAAAGATAGGAGGTTTAGTATCCAAAAAATCCTTGGAATCTCTGTACTGATTTGGTTTGGGTCCCTGGTGTTGGTCCCATCCCCGTTGAAAGGTCCTAATGACTAGAGGGGGTGAATAGCCCATTAAAATTTTCTACAAGAACACATAACAAACCGATTAGACAAATATGAGGCGAAGCAAGTGTTGCACTAGCCTATTAAAAATGCAAGCCACCTACCATAATTCTAGTTTCTATAGTCTCTATCCACACAATGTCTATGTCACTACACTAAGTTAGTGTGCTCTCAAAGGCTAACTAAAGAGCCACACTAACCAAACTAACAAGCTCTCATGACTAGCTACACTAAAGAGCTTGACAACTAGTTTGTGGTAATGTAAAGATAGAGAGCAAGATGGTTATATCGCCGAGTCGAGGAATAAACCAATCAATCATAAAAATGAATACAAATGAAAACCAATCACCTCGAAATCAAATGATGACACAATGATTTTTTTTACCAAGGTTCACTTGCTTGCTGGCAAGCTAGTCCTTGTTGTTGCGATTCACTCACTTAGAGGTTCACGCGCTAATTGACATCACACGCCAAACCCTCAATAGGGTGCCGCACAACCAACATAATATAAGGATCACACAAGCCACGAGCAATTTACTAGAGTACCTTTTTGGCTCTCCACCATGGAAAGATCAAGAACCCCTCACAATCACCGCAATCGGAGCCGGAGATAATATCATCAACCTCCGCTGGATGATCCTCGCTGCTCCAAGCCATCTAGGTGGCGGCAACCACCAAGAGTAACAAGCGAATCCCATAGCAAAACATGAACACCAAGTGCCTCTAGATGCAAACACTCAAGCAATGCACTTGGATTCACTCCCAATCTCACAAAGATGATAAATCAATGATGGAGATGAGTGGAAGGGTTTGGCTAAGCTCACAAGGTTGCTATCTCAATGCAAATGGCCACGACAGTGAGCTAGAGCCATCCACATGCCTTTAAATAGAGCCCCCAACAAATAGAGTTGCTAGGCTCATAGAGTAGCCCAACTCAGGGAGATCGAACACGCCGGTCAGGTTGACCGAACGCAGGACCCCAGCGTCTAGTCACCCGATGCTCGCAACATGTCATCGGCTTCAAACGTTGATCGCCCGATCTCAATGGTCGTCAGTGCACTTAAGTTGTGACTGGATGTGCTACAGTGTAGGACCAGACACACCCTCACCTGGCGTCCGGTCAATCATCCTCTTCTCTATGCGCCACCATGTTAGCAGGACCGGATGCTAAACAGTGTTCAACTAGAGTACGGTCACTATCTTTCTCTGAGTCTGGTCTTAGGGCAAATCAAGCCTGAGAGCACCACCTTCATTTATAAATGACCGGACGCACGAACCCTAAGTCCGATCACCACATGACCAGCGTCCAGTGACTATTTCTCAGTGAAAATCATCTCCTTCACTTCACCAACTTCTCCACCCTTGCTCAAATGTGCCAACCATCAAGTGTATCACCTTATGCATGTGTGTTAGCATATTTTTACAAACATTTTTAAGGATGTTAGCACTCCACTAGATCCTAATTGCATATGCAATGAGTTAGAGCATCTAGTGGAACTTTGATAACCGCATTTCGATATGAGTTTCACCCCTCTTAATAGTATGGTTATCGATCCTAAATGTGATCACACTCACTAAGTGTCTCGATCACCAAAACAAAAAAACTCATATCAAGTTTCACCTTTGCCTTGACATTTTTGTTTTTCTTTCTTCTTTTCCAAGTCCAAGCATTTGATCATCACCATGCCATCACCATCATCATGTCATGATCTTCATTTGCTTCATCACTTGGAGTAGTGCTACCTATCTCATAATTACTTTGATAAACTAGGTTAGCACTTAGGGTTTCATCAATTCACCAAAACCAAACTAGAGCTTTCACCCATCCACGACCGGTGTTCTACATAAGCCTGTGCAATACTTTCCCCATAGACCATTGGGTCTCTAGGAGTTGTGCCATCATTTCTGCTAGCATGGGGTGCGTTGGTGGTGGGAGATTATCATCACCATCATGACTGGTACCAGCCCCTCCGTGAGTGCGAGTCATCCGCAAAGTTGCAATAATAAGTGATTATTGAGTGATGTCCATAGATTGCAGAAGAATTATATAATCATGCCATATTGTAATTACTAGAGAGAATCTTAAATTTATACAATAACACAGAGGCACAATAATTCATTTCCACAACATAACATCACCAAAAGAACCACTTGCCGTACTCACACGCGTCCCGTACATGCCATATTTTTCTTGCCAATAACAACTGGGAATTCAATAAGAAGTGCAATCACCACATGTATTACATGCATGGTTCAAATAACATCAAAAAGGGGTACATCATGAAATTAAAACCTACATTATGAGTTCATTACACAAGGATCAAAGATAAAGAGCTAACGCATCTAGCTAGATACTATAGCTAATCTACTCCTCAGGGTGGTCGCTGTCGATGTCGGACACACCATCACCAAGGTCATCCTCAAAAGGTTCCATCTCCTCCTCTTCAGGCTCATCCTTGGCGTCCACCTCCATGCCATCGTCCTCAGCAATCAACACATTGGGATCTTCTTCCACCGTTGGAGCTAGAGGAAGAATTAGGTTCACCATGTTGTTGAGACAATGAACATCTAGCCGAAGCTCCTCAATCTGGCGTATGAGCTCCTACTCTCTGCAATCAAACTCCGTTGCCTGCCTAGCAGCCTAAAACACAATCTAGATCCTAGCTGCCTCCCTAGTCCTTAGCAAGGCAAATGACCTCGTCCCTCTTAGCATGGACATCCTGTAACTCATCCCTAGCCGCATCTCTTTCTGCAACAGCATGGACAAACTACCCCTGATGAGCTTCCAAGGCTGTCATATAATTACCTATCTCATTTTGAGCTGCTCTAACTACCCTTCGATGCCTGCGCACACGTCCTCGCATCCTACACTATGCAGCCTATGCTCTTTGGAGCTCTTGCATGCAACTGATGTAACTATCCTGGCGAGAGTAAAACATCTTCATAATTGCATACATGGCACTCATGGCAGCATTCCTACTTCCTGCTCTTTCATCCTGATCTCTTACTAAAGCATTACCACCTGGCTGGGTCCAAGCGGTCTGTGATGCATCCACCCGAGGGAAAGATCCAATGGGCCCATCGACAAGCTCATCACTGAATTCCTGACATATTTCGCTGAGAACTTCAAAAGCAGCCACTTGGGCACCCTCCTAAGGGGTTTGTCCATCTAACTTGATACTCCATCCTTGCCACTGAGGGTTGTCCGCACAGGCAGCGATAGTGACCCGCATGTCGTACCACCGTTGTCCCTCAGTTACCTCTTCGCTCCAAAAGTAGCAAGGCGGTTCAGCATATCCGACAGAGTGCAGTACCCTCCATAGTAAGGCAGGAGTTCCAAATAGTGCCAAAAAGGTGTCGCTTACAATAGGGGCTCCTAAGGCTACCATCTATAGCAAATGTTACAATTTAGTGAGACAACACGATTATAAAAAAGAGTTACTTAACAATAAGATCTTGCAAGGGGGAGGAACAATGCAATGACATGAATGAATGATGTATCATGATGTATGCTCATTCCGTACGTCCTCACAAACTTAGAGAAATAAATCCTAACGACATACGCGGTGGCATACATACGTTCTCTTGATAATATCGTAACTAAACGAACTACATGTTTCGTGGTTAGTGTACCTACAGAAGATTCATTTCAGCCCAACCCAACAGTTATATGTACAGAAAGGTAAATCTGGGCTCTAAGTTGAATATCAAGGATAGCAAGATCTATATGAAAGCAGTAAACTAAATACTTGCATATATATATATATCCCATATATATACTTCTATATCAAAGCTACCCGATGATCAATTACACTACCCATAATTAAATACGCACCATACACACATGCAAGCATGCATATACAACCGTATCACAGCTAGCTCTCCCCGACCGCGCACCTCACTTCTTGCAGTCATGCCACTCATCAACTTACCTTCTTACCTGGCGTAGAGGCATTTGATCCATACATTACCACTCAAGTGAGTGGCACCCATACAATAGCACGTCGTATGGATGACAAAAGTAAAAACCTCCGTGTTAGTACTTAAATAGCCACCTAATAGTCCTTAACTGGGCATAAAGGAGATGACCACTAGCACACTATAGTTTTAAGTTCAATCTTCAACACTCTAAACTTATCACTACAGTTGCAGAAATTATGTTTATAAAACAAAAAGCTTTGTTTTAATTACACATGTGGCAAGTTTAGTGTTGAATCCTGCACCGATACCAGCTGTAACAGAACTGTCTAATTTATAAGAGCACAAGTACAATAGTAACCATCGAGGTAGTCAAACCATCATACTTGAGTCCATATAAATTCGGTTTTCTATCGAGTATCATGAAGGATCTCGAATCAACCAACATACAAGCCAAGATCGTACATGATTCAACATACAAGCCACATGTTACAACAAGTTCACAAATAGTTTATCATACATCGGAGTTCCAACATAGTTATTACAACATCAGTTTAACAGTAGCGGAAGCAACATAGTTCTGAACGACATCAATAGTAGTTTAGATACATAGCTAGTTTTCACAGTCATCTCCAACAAAAGCATAAGGGTGAGATGATATATAGATTGACCATGCCCATGGTCCTATTCCTCATCCACTGTAGGAGCAAAGTAGTGCTTACAGTAGCCATAGTACATCACGTTATCTGCAACAATAGGGAAATAAACCCTAAGTACGAGAAGGTACTCAGCTAGACTTACCTATCATAAACAAAAAATAAGAGACACCAAGGATCATGCAAGGCTTATAAGTGGAGCTGGTTGAATCCTTTGCCTACAAGCCAATATTTATCTAGTATCTTTTAACTTTGGAATAACAAGTTTATTATTCCTGTTCCATTCTATATTAGCATCTATCATATGCCAAACATATTGTATACCATTAAATCATCACGATAGTAACCATATCCAGTTGAGCATTTTCATAATCCACATAACCAACACTTTCATCAATTACTACGATGAAGGAGCTCATGTCAGGTTCTCACTATTAGGGAGAGACGGCGATTCAAATCGATTCCTACCCAGCTGGGGAATTATTCCTAACACACACCCATGCTTCCCCTATTAGGGTCGCATCAGGTCACCTTTGGTACAACTGAAGTCCAAATCACGGGTAAGACCAGCGCCACACCCTCAAAGATACTACCAATCTGCCAGGAGGCTTAGGACTCAAACCTACCCTTGGACTCACGCCATTGGCTCTTTGCACATCCTTACTACCTCTAGGGTACGCACTTTAACTGCTCATGTCCCAGGCCTAAGTTGAGCTACTCGGCTTCGTAGTCGGAATGACTTATCCGACCAACTATGTGAGAGGCATGCGTTCAACATGACAAGAGGGCCTGCAATGGGCGGTCCTTAAACGACATAGATGGAATCACTATAAGTCACCACACCTAACATATAAGATTCCATCTGGTCTCCAATTGTTCAACATCACCAGGTTATGTCCCAAGATAGCACAATATAGTCAACCGTGATCAAGTCACTACCTATAACTCGCAGGTGACAGGAAATCACCTGACTTCTACTGATCTAAGCATGGCTAAGCATAAGGTCGATCCTAGGCCTACATAGGATTCAAGATAGATATTTCTAGATAAGGAAAGTATATGCAACAAGTGGTTCCAATCAAGTCTTATAACCTAATGCCTCAAATATAAAGGACTCAAGTAATATCTTGTAAAACATGGAAGACTTAGAATGCTCTAGGGCTTGCCTTTCACAAACATGGCCGGCTGGTGGTTAGGGCACTCTAGGTGATGTGATGGCAAGGTTGGTCTGCGTGCGTGGCCACACGACGGCGCACGGTGCACGGCGGTGCTCTCACCGTCCTAGTGAGATGGCGGTGGGAGAGAGGCCTCCATCATGCTATTAACTAGACCTAGGGTTACCCTACCGAAGACACGAGAGGACGAAGGGATACAGTCAAGTAGCTCGACGACGGTGAGCTCCAGTGCCACGACGTCAATGGCGGCCACGCGCAGAGCGATGACACGTTCCGGCACTGACACGCCGTGGCGTCATCCCCAGATTTGGCCTAAGCTACAAGACTCTAACGGGGTGCTAGACCAAAGAGATGGAGGCATGCAGGGCAATGGAATGTTCGGGCCACGATGAGCTATGAGCACGGTGGAGCTTGGGTGATGGCGTGGTGGTGACGAAGCGAAATGCGCCCTTACCCTGGCTCAGCAAGTGGGGCAAGTGGGTTGGGGTGGAAGAGGTGACAATGGTGGAGTTGCTAGCAAGCTAGATTAGATGGTGGTGCAGCAATGGTGGTGAGAGGGCATGGCGGAGCAACGGTGATGGCACGGTGGTGCGGTGCTTCGCTTTGCTCAGGCGCGAGCGAGAGAAGAGCACGGTGTGAGAGTGAAATGGATCGAGCAGCAGAGGCGCGCGACTTAACCCTCCATGCTGGCCTGACCTACCGGGCCAGCACCAGCGTATGGCCACCACATCGCATGCCTAGCCTGCCCTCGGTCGGCCACTGACGGTGGCATTGAAACGGCATCAGGCCCGGATGAACGTGAGTGATAGAGCTACTTCACGCGATCGTCACTCCTAAACCGTTCGTCCTTTGCAAAAACTTCTTTAACAAGAATAGTAGAGCTACA